>NC_046982.1:20072377-20121584 GCF_009769545.1 Cyclopterus lumpus | reverse complement strand
TTCAAGCCAATCTAGAGACAGTCGTGGTGCAGCCGCCCACGGAGGAAACACACCCTGCGAGGGATTTACATAACGAGACAAAAAACTGAGAGCCTCATTGCAAAACGGAGTACGAGCACAATGATCGTTTTAATGCCGATTATCTTTGATTTCATAATCATTGAAAGCCCAAATCGTAATTGAAATTGAGTAATTGCACAGCCCCAAAGCGCCCCCCCCCCCATTAACATATCCAGTAAACATGTGGCAACATTAGCATTCATATGGAGTCGTGTTTCTGTGTCTAATATTGACTCTCCTTTTAGCTTTGTTCAGGTTTTTGATGGCCCGTGGACTGCTGAATACTGCTCTGTGTTCAGCAGCTGGTCCCTAATTTGGTCTGCCTGTTGTTTGATGCGTGGGCAGGTAACGTACAGTGCTTTGTTGTTGTTGTTGTTGTTGCTTTTTCACTGAAAAAAACGTCTGCCAGGTTGATAAGTAATGTTGCCTGGTCGCACAACGAAAACATGTCGCTGAACGGCTCCAAAGCACAGCGGGGGCACGTGGGTCGAGCCCTACACAACGACCCCTTTCACATGTAGTACACGTCGTGTTTTCATCTGTTGTTAATGTAAAAGTATCGATTGGAGCTCTAACATTACCAACGGGGTCGTCGTTGTGTGTCTGCACTAAATGCTGACGCAGCCCTCACACCCCCACTTCAATCATGCTAGCGAGAAAAGGATTCTACATGAAGGATAGGTCATAACTATACTTACTAATGCATACATTTGTTAACACTTGACACTTTGTTGTTTGACAGGCTTTTGCGTGCATTTATTTAATAAATGCCTTAAAGCACTGCACAATGTTCTGACTTTGTATACATTGTAACAATCAAAAGGATACACGCGCTATATTTTTCATTAAAAAAGTAAGTTTATGAGGAAAATAATGAAAAAATGCAATATCTGACCATGTTATTAAATATTTCTCAGGGAGCTGCAAGAAGAAAAAAAAGAATCTACTGTTCTACTGCAATTCTCCACCAAATGCCATTTAAATGTGTTCGCTATTGGAGATAATCTAAGAGAGACACAGGCCAAAAAGAAACCTAATCTAACCTCTTCTGGGCAGTCGTGATAACTTCAAGCTCAGGAAACACAAACCTTATGCCAAAGCTTGCAGAATGCCTCCGCTGGGCATTTAGCCACTGCTTTGACAAAAATAAAAATAAATTACGTTTGAAAAAAGGAATCCAACCCCAGCGACGACCTCTTCCTAATATGTCAACAACAACAACAACCACAACAAAGTAATTAAGACAAAGACACATCACAACGACAGAAGTTCAGACACAAAGAGCAGCTCAAAGAATACGCAGCTTCAAACCGGCTCCTTTTCAGGCAAAGTCTGCCGAGTCATTCACTAGTTCCCTGCGGTTAAGTGTCGGTATATTCATTTTTAAAAGCTTTTCCCTATATGCTCACGTTAAATTGAACACAGAGTACGCCACATTTCTCCGTACTGAGTTGCCTACGGCTAAAAATGAGTAATCTTTCTACATCAACTACAGCAAATGGGGAAGTGCACGGGCAAAGCACATGTCTGTGTTAATAGGTGTACACTCTGAGCCAAGTGCAAGCCTCCGCCCACTCAATCAATACATCGTGGAGGTTTTCCAGATGCTTTAAGTTAGGTGCACTGGGTAATGTGCTGCCGCAAGAAATCAGCAACGCTGCTCCTCCGCGCGCCTGAAAAAAAACCCTTTTTCTTTCACTCTACAGTGAGAAGAAGCCAAAGCTGCATTCACACGTGTCAGGATTACTAATATCTTCAGAGACTAAGTGCTCTTTCTCATCAACTGCAGCTTTGTATCCTGACTGCGTGGAGAATGTCAGACTTGGGTCTGCTGGATGTGACGGCGGACATGTTACGAGGTGGCTGCAAGAATGTCATTTTCATAATGCTGAAAGGTCATTTAAATACGGAGCCTGGAGGAATAATGTTTTTAAAAAAAAACGTCCCTGCCGCTCCTCAAATTCTTGTTTGGTTCTGCGAAGGATGTTTAAGTGTCGATGACTATTTTCCGAGTTCTTTGTGATACGGAAATAGCTCGGCCTCCTCCACAGAAAGGTCAGAGTTCAAATGCAGAACAGTGTCCCTGCAGCTGGTGTAAAGACGTTATCCAACTGTCTCCTAGCTGTTTTTCACCACATGTAGAGAGGGTTTTTCATGTAGTTCCAAAATCAAAACCAGCGAGAGGGAGCCAAGTTTTATATTGCTGAGCTGACATTAATGTAACGTCACATTTCACATCAATAAGCCCGACTGAGATAATGATGAACACATACGCAAATAAACTCATTAAAATGAAGGGACAGCGCAGCGATGGGATTCATTTCAAAAATGTTTTAAAAACTTAGAACTCAAAACTCCTCAGTGTTAAGCTTCAAGGATCATCCCAAGTGTTCATCTCAAAACCACCCAAGAAGGTGACAAATGCTAAATATAGACTGTGAGCATTGAAGTTCATTCTTGACTTTGGACTTATTTTGACAAAAAATGATTCTTACCAGCACTTTTAACCGTTTTTAGTCACTTCAAACTGAGCAAACTTCACGCCTCCTTCTGCGTGAGCGGTGGCGACCTGAGCTCACCGCTCACGCAGAAGCCTCGACTATTAGAGCGATGGAGAGAAATGCTGCTTATAGGCTATAAACAGAGATGAAGAGATGGCCTGCTGTTGGGCCTATTTTCTGCAACCGGTGTAGCCTCAAAGCATGAATTAGCTAGCTAACTAGAGGACGGCTAGCTTAATTAGCTAGCTCGCTAATTCAGCCTGGTTACAGGAAATATTCCAAAACCAAAACGTCACTTATCTGGCGATAGCAAAGTCCTGTCCTACATTTTTTACGAGCGTGTGGATGAAGAATTAAATTGTTAATCTTTTCTGATTTAGCAGCTGCCTACATTGCTAGCTACCTTATAATTCCGCCATGCTTTCATGCTTAAGTGACACTGGTTCCAGAGAATTAGCACAACAGCGGGCTGGTGGCCAGCGGCAGCACCGGCACCATAGTCCTCACTCCCCACTCGGGGGACTACTTTGCCGGGGGAGGAGAGCAGGAGCTCTGGAGATGGACAAGCTAAGTGGCTAACTAGCCAGCCGTCCTCTCTGGAAGCTAACATCCGCTCTCCTCCCAGCGAGGTAGTCAGAGGTTAGCTTATATGGTTCCACTTGGTTAATGTTAACTTTGAGTGTGAGTGACTGTCCGTACTGATAGAAACTTGTATTTTCTTCAGTCATATATGAAAACAAATCCAACAAAACTTTAACTAACGAGAATTATTCTCCGTCCGCCTATACGCTTTTCCCAATAAGATGTAGAAAAGGATCTATTACTTTCACGAACACTTTTCAAAAACATTATTGATAGCAGAACGAGTAGGGTTTTTCCTAATGTATTGGCTCATACAAATAGAATCCCTCTCTGACGTTGGCGACCCTGCCGTCTTCCTGGGTCTTCTTATTTTGGTAAATTCAGGATGTTTCTTGGCATCAACCTTTAAAAAAATATCCCGCAATCAAAATCACGAGAGGAAGCTACGAAAAAGACAGAAAACGGTGCCAGAAACGCAAATACAGCAAAGCTGACAATGCTCGTTGAAAAACCAGTCTGGGGTTCACTTTCACCTGTCCAGACTTTGGCATCACAAAATTAGAACTTGGACGATTTAATATTACAGTTCGACAAATTTTTTGATTTCTGATATAAAAAAAAAAAAAAAAAGCAACATCCTTTTAAAATCGGCACACCATCACACATTTTTTTTAAAATACCGGCACACTATCCGCTGCTATTCATCCACTTCTCCACTTTCGCTTCATGAAAGCAGATTTTTTAAACGCCGTTAATCAGAATCTGGGACTTCAGTGAATGTAGGCGGCAGCTGGTTTCTCTTATGGCAAGCAGGAAATGGGCAACGAGTAATGAGGAAAATTTAATATTTCAGTATTGACCGCCTAACACGTGAGAATCCTTGAAAAAGCAAAAAAGGAAATATGCTTTTACGACTGCAGTGGTTAACTGCACGGTCACAAAAAGCACGGTCTATGAATGTTGTATGTCAAGAACCCCTCCCATGTGTGATTTAATGTCTAATTCCATAATGAAAGTTATTCATCAGGCACAAGCAGAGGACTTCACACAGCTGCCAAAGTAATCACACAGAGTATAAAAGGCAGAAAAGCTTCACTGGGTACTTCAAAAGGACCTTTCAAAAATTAATTTGGGTCCATCTAAGACAGCAATTAGCTGTAAGTACAGCGAAAGGGAATAAAAAGGTGACTTTTCTCCCATCCAGCAGTTTGAAAACAACACTCGTGAGATGAAAATATTATCTAAAATGGCATTTGCGTAACGTCCGTGCCCTCGCAGACTGCAGAGAGACCTTGACTCTTCAAAAAAGTGAACTTTTGGAGAAATATATACAACCAATTTCACAGGTTTGTCTTGGTGTCGGGGGAACATTGCTAAAGCACCTTGTCCACAGAGGGACGTATTTTTATATGATATATTATATTTTTCGGACAGATTTTTGTCAATGTCAAATATGATAGAGCCAATAAGAGAGAAAGCTGGCTCAGGCTCTAATCTGCGATGCCATTAGGAGACAACCTTTCAAGTCTGAGGAATGGACCACTACTGCACCTTGAAGATGGTGTCAAAAACAACAACAACAACCCCCGGTCATTTGCTAGGAAGTACTTAAAATTGAATTAAGGGTTACTTCCTTGTGACAATGAACACTTTTCTCCTGAGCTAAAAATGGCTCCAGTCTGGATTTGCTGACATGGAATTTGAAATGAATAATCTTCCCAAGTCGATACCATTTCATTTAGTATTTTGTAGCTCCGAACTAAAGCTCTCGCCTGCAGTAAATTACAACGTCAGTGACCAGTGTCACAGTACGAGTCAATTTCAGGACGTTCCCACTCGATGAAATCACAGAGTTTCTGCGTCTCTAGGTTAGATTTTTATTTTTTTATTTTTTAATGACAGTTAATGACGTTAATCAAGGTCACAGAGAAACAGCATACGTGAACGCTGGCTCACAGCCCGTTGGAGGACAGTCCCGGAATCACAGTGGCCGGGCCGAAATATATAACATTTAAACCCTTTAATTCTTGTTTTGTGAACGATAACAGTTAATATCCACTGAAGACCAGCATCCACGGCCCCTTACGCTTCATTCAAGCTGTCGGGGGTTTTTACAACGATGACCCTGGTCTCCCGGTCCATGATTACAGGTTGACCCGCTTAGAGGTTAACGATATATCACTTATAATAATGGCAAACCTCACACGGAAAAAAGCGGCGGCGTTAGAAAGCGACACCGTTTGTTAAAATGCAATAAATAGCCCCAAAAAAATGGACCAGAAGAGGACGAAACCCCGTCGTGACATCTGAGCCATCTCCATGACAACTGAGCTGAAGTCAGATGCTGTTGAAAGCTGCAGAAAAGAAGTAGAACAAAAATATATATATATATATATATATATAAAGTTAACCTTGACTCAAAAGAAAGGAGTACTTTGGATAACTCTTCAATTCTCCATCTGTAAAAAGCTCTTAAATCAAGTGGCTGTTGGGATGTTGATTGATGGGATCCATTACATCGTTCATCACTAATCACCATCCCTGATAAGAAGTCTGATCCCGATAGTCAATAAGAGATATTTTTAGAGGAATGCCGATATCGTTAAATAGACTGGAGTGTTTTTCGGGAGCTCGACGGCACGACGTCCTCCCTGCTTCTTATCCGACTTTGCACTGTAAGCTAAAAGTAAGCTAACCGGATTAGCAAAGACAGTGGAATGGAGGCACCGGGCGGTTCTCGTCAATAAAGAATCACTCTGCTCGTTTATGCCTGAGGTTTGCATTGAGAGCTCAAGCTTGCTTCGGGGCTACCAGAGCCATTAATTATAGCGGCTATAAACTGCTTACAATTAATACACTACGAGATGGAGATTGATTGTTTTGATCGCTTTTTCCAGAAGACGACTGGAAAATGAAACGGAGGATGAGGAGGAGGATGAGGAGGAGGAGGGCTGACTGGCTCTGAGGGCTGTGACAGCCCTGTAGTGCTGCCTGCTCCCCCGTCTGCCATCTTCTCCCTCGGGGAGATTAGCAGGAAGTCCATCAGAGGGACGGCTGACACCTGGATCCTCAGCTTCATAAGCTGGCGGAGGCAGTCAGTCACTCTCTCACTCCCCTGGTATTTGGTTTGTTGTTTCGAGTGCGTCGGACTTCTGTTTACGCCTTTTGTAAATTGCAACAAAAAAAACTTCCCCACTTTGTCGGTGTTTAGAGAAAAGAAAAGTAAAAAAACTGGACCGGGGCTCCATTTCCTTCAGTTAAATAAAGATGAGCTTGCAGGGAGACTTAGTTAAGTTAATGCTCTCCTTGAATACAGGCGATAAAGAACAAGGGTGTGTATTAGGGCTGTTGTAGGTTTAAAAAAAAAAGCCAAACTACTTTTCTTTATTATATCCTTGCACATTCGTGCATTATTATTGTATATTTGCCATTTTAATCTCACAGGTTATGAGTTCATTCTCTGAATATTACCCCGTTGAACTGCAATACAAATCAGACTTCTACTGGTTGTAAATTAAAACGTTCAGTACCTTTTAGTGAAAGTACGAGTATTTAATTCACACGGTTCATGGTTATTTTATATCCACTAGATCTCGATGAAAGGATTGATGCATCGTTAGAAGTATGACATTACTTTTATTGTGGCTATTTCGCCAAGCCCTAAATTTAAAATATAAATACATTTGTTTTTGTTTTCTTACTGTACTGAAATTCTAGCATTTTATTATCTTTCTATTTGGTTCAATACATCTTCTAAAGCTCACATGTGTGCACAACACACTGAAACCAATTACCTTCTTTATATATATATATATATATATATATATATATATATATATATATCCGATAGAAACCTTTAGCCTGAGAGACAAAATAAATGGTCACGAATCAGCGGCATTAAAGTCTGCATTTCTGCTGATTGCAGAGAATCTCTCTCTCTCTCTTCCATCCGACCGTGTGCCGAGGCGGAGAAGTGTGTCACGGGGCTGCAGGCTCGAGCTCACTAATCGGGGCTCTCTTCGGCCTGTAGCGGCTGTGTGTGAAGCATGAGGAATTCAATTAAATTGGGCAAGTAAACATTCACTCGGCTACACAACCTGTGACATTAATCCACAGGGGGGCACCCTGCTGAGCCCTCCTCCTCGTATCCCCTTGAGGATTAACTCAATCAGTCTTTCTGATGGTTAACCAAGGCGTGGACACATGGATGGTCTCTGTAACATCCTATGAAGATAAAAAAAATGACACAACACAGAAATAAACCATTGTTCTGGAGAAGTACACAACAACGCCTGATCTCTTGCTGTACTGCCCTTTTCTGGATTTCAACTCTCCGGGCCATGTGCACAGAACCGATCCGCTCGGCTGCATGAACTGTGAGAAGCAACTTTTCATTTCACTAGTGCAGAAAATAAAATAAAATAAAATTTAAAAAAAGCACTTTGGAAGCTGCTGCAGGGACGTATGGGTTTTCTTTTTGGGAGGTGGAGGCTTACATACCGTATACCAGGGTGGACTGCATGTGGTATTCTCGGAGCAGATTTTTTTGTTGTTGTTGTTATTTGTGTTTTCATTTTCGTCTGTGGCCCTTCAGCAGACGGTTGAAGTGAGAAGCTTCCGTGATTCTTTTCGGCTGCCTTCCTTAACAAGCTCTCCTGTGTGCCTCAGAGCTATCTGCGACGCATCTCCACTGTTCATCCACCAAGCGTCCCCTCAGGTGGTTCGGTAGTCTTCGAGAACTTCTTCAACAAAAGTTACAACGGCGCCATCGTCTGTGTGTGTGTGTGTGTGTGTGTGTGTGAGCCGCGATGCTAAATGCTTGTCGACGTATCTAAAAGACATTAAAGGCATTTAAAAAAAAGGATTCCTGAGTTCTGAGTTTGACTCCATCGAGTTATGACAGAAACATTAAATGTCATTAAATGCAACGACGCGGTGAAAATAAAAGCGTTTTTCGAAAGAATGTTTTCTTTTGTGCAACCGATTCAATTGTTGGAGGCTGGCAGCAGGTGGCAATGTTCATTTATCCAGACGGAGATATACGATATGGTGGGAACCTGCGATTGTGTCAGGAAAAAAAAGGGACGGTGGACAGAAGAGATTCTTTGACTGCACACCTGAGATATCGAACGCAGTACGATTATAATGTTCAGTTTATTGCTTCTGGTCCTTTATCATTAACTCTCTTTTTTTGTGTGCGTGTGTGTGTGTGTGTACATTTCCTTTGCTTGATAAGATGAATAAATACCATTATTATTATTCCTATTATCATCATTCTTTTTTATTATTGACTCTGTCAGGTAGGTTTTCATTCAACCACATGTTTATTATTTAAGCCGTGGTTTGTAGTGGTGTTGAACTGGTCTGGTGGTAGTGGTGTTGAACTGGTCTCGCCCCGTATTCATTTTAACATTTGCCCACCCCATTTAAAAGTAGAGGCACCGACTACGGAGACGCTGTTGACCCACAGCAGCGTCTGTCTGAGGTAAACTGTTGTATGGCCTCAGCTGCTGGTAGAAGAGCTTCCTTTAAGTGAAATGTTCCCCCTGGTAAATGGTTCAGCAGTGTAAGATACATGTCTTAGGGCTTTTATTTTGAAAGGGTCTGCGCTGCCATGATTAAGGTTGAAAGGAGTCAGTGGCCCTCCCTGTCGGACCATAAGATGGACTCACATCGGGGGTTGGTTGATGCCTCTATTCGCGGCGCGAAAGCCCTAAAAAAAAAAAAAAAAAAAGAGACGCCGCCTTGCTCCAAACAAATACTACGAAACTTAATATTCTCGTCCTGTGTAAAATATACTTTGTGTGAATTGATTTTTAATAAAACGCCCACGGCGTTTAAAAGCGGTGAGATTTTGTTTATCCGTATCAAATAAAAGTGGCGCGCATTTCTTTAATAAAAAAATAAAACAACTTTGAGTATTGCAAACAGAATAATAATAATATGGCAGCTAACTCAACCTGACTAATGAAGTAATGAATATAGTGCTGCTGGTTAAAACCCTAATGACAATGTGTGAACACACACACGCACACACACACACACACACATAGAAACCGTGTGTATTCCATCATAGAGCAACTACACTGAGCCACAAATCATTCTGTTAGAGGAGACAAACACATTATTTATCCATCCCAGTCCAGATCTGCTCCTGTCAGCAGAGCCGAGCCTCCAGATTCGGTCTCGACGGAGACTTGTGAAGTCTGTGTTCTGTGAAATTTGATTTACCCCCCCCCCCCCCCACACACACACACACACACACACACACACACCTCCTCCCGTTCTCATGGATGTCACATTCAGTCGCTTTCATTTTAAAATGACTCAAGCCACCACGTTCAAACCAAAATATATTCAGCAGATTGCACGGCAGATTGAACATTAATAAATGACGGCTGTCATCTCTTCCCCGTTTCTGAGGCGTCTGAGAAAAGCCGATTCATCTAAATGTGAAGCAAACCATATAATATAATATAATATAATATAATAGTGGTGCCAAAAGGACACAAAACAAAGAATCCCAATTGAGTGTCCCTAAGTAGTTTGACTGGTGTGGTTGAAGAAGGGGAACTCATAGATTTCTGACACCTGAGTATTTCCGTTTTAATTTAAGTTCACTCGTGTGAGAGATTCCAGTGGGGTCCGGGTGGCCGTGAGAGGCGTTTGGGTACATGGCGGTGGAAGAGGACTTTCCACCTATTACTCCCAAGCCTCCGTGACCAATAGCATATACAGCAAAGCAAACAAATCTGTCCACCCGTGATAAATTGCTCCCGAGGGTCCAAATCTGTGGGGGGGCGAAGCCAAAGCTGTTGTGCTGCCGCGTGTCCGTCCGCACAACAGCCTCTACACTTTAATTTGAAAAAGGACAATCACTTCCCGTGACACCGCGATCGCATCTCGTGAAAAAACCGCGAGGGCGCCGAGGAGAGAAAGAGAGCGAAGTCTTAATGAGGTGCGTTGGCTACAGCGCTTTCAAAATCGACATTGATTTGCGGATGTCACCGGGGGCAGCTGAGAGACAATTATGCACATAATCACCGGTACCTGTACAGTGTGCGTGGACGTCTTCGTACACAAAACCAGACGCTCAATCAGCCCCGAACCTCTGGGCTGTTCCTTTTAGTGATCAATTGCTCTTTCGATCCATTCCCCCCCCCCCCCCCCACCCCCCCACCCTCACACAGTTTGTGTGTGTTATCAGGCCTGTGAGAGGAGAAAAACAGGATTAGTTATTTTTGATGGATGGGAGGGGATGACTTTGGTTTCAGGGCAGCAGCTTTTTAATTTGTGAAGGATCATTAGCTGGCGAAGGCTCCCGTGCTTGTAGCTCTGGTGTGGTGGGGGGCGGCGGGTGGTGGAGGGGGGGGGGGGGGGGGGGGGGGGGGGTACCACTTCATCCATCTAGTTGCTGTTGTAGCTGCTAAGAAGAGGATATTATTAATGCGTTACAATGCAATGTGAAACCGCTACTGTTGGCTGCGAGCGAGTGGGCCTCAAAACATGGGAAAAAAAAGAAAAAAAAACTACCTTTCCGTGTGAATTATGTGACTTTTGAAAAAAAACAAAAAAACACACAGCAGCACCGAGTGAGCTCGAGAGTCAAGCGCTGTATATCCTGGACTTGTCATCCATATTCCCCCCCTACGCGCAGCAGTGTGTGTGGGCATTGGAGTGTCAGACTGGGGGGGGGGGGGGGGGGGGTCTTTACTTATTGCCTGCAGTCGCTGTATGTAAAGTGGATTCATGTGGCAAGCGGTGGACACAACTCATTCAGATTTGCATACGGGGTAAAAATAGATGTTTGCAACTATACTTTCCACCCGCGAGCACGACGACAGTACACATTTTCCAGGATGTCGTTATGCAACACGGGGGGGGGGGGGGGGGGGGTTGCGCAACGAAATGCAACAAACAGTAATGCATACCTGTGCATTTAAAAAAAAAATTGTTCAGGTTATTTTTTTTCCCGTGACCAATCCGCTGCTTTGTCCGCCTCGGAGAAAAAAAAAAACCCACTTAACCACAAATGATATAATTTCCATACAGCTCTCACACCCCCAAGGTGCTTTTTTATGGTTAATTAGGGGTTAAATAAGCTTTTTTTCCCTTCTGCTTCCTGTGTTCTGAAGAATAAACACTCTGCTGGAGTGGATGCGTTTAAAAAATTTTTTTATCCTTGAGCATATATACAGTGCCTTTTGATTATCTATTGAAAAGAAACAATACAATCAAGCCTCGCTCGAGGCTAACACACTCATTCTATTGATCACATGCTGTATAATCACAGCAAAACCCAACTGTTTGATTGTTCTTCCTTTTTTTAGTACGCGCAGGAATACATGGAAAAACCATTAAAACTCTGCTCCCCGTGTTCAATACAAAAGTGTAAATCTATCTCTATAAAGATATCTGCATAATGCCAACTCAGCATTAAATTATGAAGAAAGATGGCACCATTTACTGCCGGTCCTCCGATTGCATTATCAATTTCATACTCAAGAAAGAGAGGATTTTGACTAGAGAAGGTATCAAAAGTGGTGGAAATGTCCTCAAACCGACGTGATGAATCTGCATGTTGCATGAAAACAGCACCTTCCGGAAGGAAAGGCCTGGAGGCAGTGGACGAATTAGCACCTCTTGCTACTTGCTACTTATTGTAAAGGAGGTGTCATGTAGTTATGCCACTCTGCCATCAGCGTAAAAAAAAAATTAAGGCTCCTGCGGGCTATTTATAGAAACATGTTGATGGGCAGGTTGGTGATTTAAAGCCGCGTAGTGCAGGGACCCTCAGAGGAGATTTACCTCGGCTGATTCTGAGGACTTTCTCTGGGGAAAGGTGAAGGGGGGGGTTGGGTTTTACTGTGCCGGTCGAATTATATGTGAATGGAAGATATGGTGGTGAGAACTTAAAGTAAAGATGTATGGGCGAGTAAAATATTCATGACCACTTTTTCATGTGATGTGAGAGATAATTAAGCTTGGAGGAGGAGAAGTTGCGGCACGGAGACGTTAAATGAGATAGTAAATTATATTGTTTATTTTCTCCCCTCTGCAAACACCAGTCAAAAGGTTATTAATAAAAGCACAATATATGTGTCGGTGGTGGCAAAGTGACAATAATCTGGTTTATTAAACTTTTTTTTTTTTTAACACTGCAACAAAAGCTTTGCAATCAACAATAATTTGAAAGCCTTTTTTTTCCGGATTATTATACGACTTATTCATTTTTGTTCAACAACAAAGTAAATGAGATATTTATGAGGAGGAATGTTCCCAACTTGTCGGTAACACTGAAATCACAAAAGTAATTATGCAAAAAAATAATAATTAACGATTCATTAAATTTGACACCCGAACTTTTATTTGCTCTTTTGTCGTCGCCGTAAACTTGCCAGTTCTCTTCTTTTCATCTCTTAACGCTGTTATCTTTCATTTCTCTAGGCATCCGTTTAATGAGAATATAATCTTGTCATCATTAGGCATTAATTACAATTAGCAGTATGATGAGCGCGCCTACCTGGAAATGGATGGATTGAATCACGTCGGGAGATAAACAGTCACAATTGTGTAACTCGAAACGGCACAAAAGTCTCGTGGGACCAGCAATTAAACTTCTGCTTGTTGATTAAATAACCAACACACGTTTCATATAATATTTCACTGTACGATGTCTTTGTACCGAGAGATTCCTGCATCCCTCTGGCGAACTGTGCACAAGGCACGATCTGTAGAGCGCCCCCTACTGCAACCAAATGCTGTCTGCTGCACACACTCACATTTAAATGACAACTCCTTATATTGAGTGCAATGAGTTGTTTGCAATATATACTGCAGGCTACTTATAAATGGAACGTGTTCTTCCTTATCGGAGCCATTTATCTCTCTTTTATTGTGTTATTTCCCCTAGAAATGTACTCGCACATAATAGTTGTAATATGTGTGCAAATTCCATAAAAATAGCATAATCTGTGCATTTTAATGAGGTTTTTTTTTTCCTTTTTTATTTTACTCATTCATTCATTCCACTAAAAAAAGAATGACTACACGTTTGAATATCCAGATATGTCATTCTGGCATCACAAATGGTCTATTTAAAAAGAAAAAGATGAGCAATCTTGTATTATTTCACAAATAAATATATTATTTCACAAATAATACAGGGGTTAGATGCATGAAGAAAGCCTATGCTGCTTGACTAGTTGTCCAGCGTTGTGTGCAGCGCAGTGTGTCGGTGTGTGTGTGTGTGTGTGTGTGTGTGCCTGGATAATGGCTTCCACTCCGTCTCTCTGGCACCCGATGCAGAGAGACGTTTGGCTGCTTCCTCTTGACCCTCCTCTGATCGTTAGATCTCCTCATGTTCTTTTATGGATGGGGTGGTGGTGTTTATGTGTTTTGGAAGGTTTGTGATATTGCCACCGCATCCTACAGAGTATTGGAAAAAAAAAAAGAGAAAATCTCATTTAGCTTCATGCGAGTTTAGTAAAGCATCTGGAATGATGCTTTCCTCTCTTTCTAGCAGTGTTATCTGTCCGTGTGCTTCTCAGAGGGCCCGTGATAATCCTCATTACAGCCAGTGCTGTCACGAGCAATAAAACGACAGCACCAAAAACAACAGTAACGGATTAGTTTAAGGAAGACGGACTCATTTCATACAGGAAGGGGGGTGGGGGGGTGTAAAGGTCTGATGCAAATCCACTTGATAGAGGAGGCTATGATGTAAATACAACAATAAACAGTTGATAATCTGTAATAAATCCCCTGTAGAAGCTGCCAATTGTAATGTTGTCATTGCACACACGCATTAAGACAGACTCTTCTTGTCACAAACAAACAAAACGAGGAGGAGAATTATACAAATCAGGCATTAACGTGGGCTGAAAAGTTAAAAAAAAAAAAAAAAAAAAAAAGAAGTGTATTATCTGTCATCCTTGAGCTTTCAATTAATAATGAGCCCCAAAAGAGCTTCTGTACTCGGAGGTTTCATCTCAGTACAACTGCAATAATTTTGCCTATCCATACAAATTGACCACATATCAGTAGATATTTATATTTATATATATATATATTCAGGAAAAATACTAAAGAAGGCATTGCTGTTATTTAAACCTTATTATGGTCATTTTTTCAGCAGCCCCAGTGAAATTGTTTCGTGAGCGCTTCCTAATTATGAGGCTGGTCTCGTCGACTCTCTCGGCTTTCATCATTGAAGGTTCAGCAAAGAATGGGAGCCCGTTTTCAGATACAACCTAATATGGTGCATACGGTTGTTCCCTTTAGAGAGAGAGAGAGAGAGAGAGACAGCAGTGGTTTAATCAGCTCTGGCGTAATTAAATGTTGAGATTTAACATTTAGAGCCATGCAAGAAAAAAGAAGGAAAAAATAATTTAAAGTTGAACGAGACGAGGCTTGGAGGTGTGTGTACAGAAGGTCTCGCTTCAGTGGAGGAGAAACCTTAAGCCGGGAAGTTCCCTTTGCCTGCAATCTGTGCTGCAGACGTACATTTTCTGGAATTTTCCCACTGCGCCACTAATACAAATTTTCCATCGAGGCATTAAATGTAAAATGACAACTTCACACAGATACGCGGGCATTAGGAGTGGTTGTTGACGCGTCCGTGTAGGTCTATTAATGTGGAGCAGAAGTCTGAGGCGCTAAGAGGTCACATGGCTTTATACGCAGTACAAAGAATTGGCTTCGAGGGATCAGAGTAATTAAAATGCAACCGATTTGAATTTTTGATTTTGGGTGCGGGGACTATTGAAAAGTTGAATGAAAATGAATCGACACCAATTTAGATAATCTGTGAATTGTTAAAGCCACGATAAAAAGTTGTTGGCCACTTAGAAAAAAAGCTATAAACAAAACAATGGCTTATAATTATTTTATGAAGTTGATTTGGCAAACATGCACATCCTCTGTACACGACGCATTAGAGCTTTCACTCTGTTTGCTCTATTTCGTTTTCCATGCAGCTAAAAGCTTGACAGCTCGTCTCCAACTCTGCATGAAACAAGTGCATTCAAAAAAGGCAGTGAAAGTAAACAACAACAAAAGTTTTATATTGGGCTGAAGGAAAATGCAATATTATGTTTTTGTCATTTCACAGACGAAATGTTGGCTATTTTTCCAATTACCTTGTGGTTCAGATCAATAAATAAAAAAAACAGTTATATCAACGACGGCACAGGTTTCATGATACTTAAGGGCAAATTACTGTTAGACGGACAGGGTTAAAAAGTATATCAGTGCTACTTTTATATCTCATAAGAAACATTTGATAGATCCCCCCACAGAGGATACTTGAGAGGGTATAATAGACGTGTGAAATCAACTCAGTGAAAGCAACCGTTCATAATGAACGCTTAATGGCCAGCTGCTCTGAATGGTCCTGAGCTGACGATTAAAAAAGAAAAAGGTGAAACAATTCCCAATCACCAAAGACATCAATCACGCCTAAAAGGAGACAATCCGGCCCGGGCGCGATGCACACGAGGCAGCGAGGAGCGAAGATTTACAGGTGAGCACCGTGAAAGAAAATCACTCGTCAAAACCATAACAACGTGTTACTAACCGGCTCTTTTATGAGTCCACAGAGGGCAGATTCACAGTCCATCATGCTGCGTATAAGGTATAGTCTCGGAAGCTGTTGATCAGGTGTTTGAGTTAGATTATGCAGAGAGGGGGGAGAAAGATATGAGTAAGGAGGAGGATGACTCGGTGCACCTTCCAGGGTAATGAAGCTAATGCACAAATACAGGCCTCGACATGCAAATGAATGAGGACGATCGCGAACATTCGGTCTCGTTATAAATTGGCATTTTTCACAGTTACGTCGTGGATTCTCTACTTAAAAAAAAAAGAAAAGAAAACCCAAATATCTTCCTCGCTCGACCGCCAGACATCCCGGGCCTCGAAGCTCCGTCTTCATTCCGGCGTGGGTTAAACAATGTCCGTTATCATATATTCAGTTAGCTTTTATTGGAAAAGGCCCAGGCCCGACACTGAATGCCGATTCCAATATTGATATCGGAGAGTCGATAAGGATAACACACTGACCTAAATTAATAGACCTTTCGCTAAGCCCCGCCCTCCACTGCTACACGACTGCACTCCCTGGATAAATACTATCAATAAAAAAGAAATAGAAGGAAATAGAATTCAGACAAAAGGGTCTATCTACGAAATGCGTTTGAAGGATATATTTATAATAAAAACAGGTTAAAAAGGTAACGGTGCGCTTTATATATGAAAAAAGATCGAAAATAGACCATTCATTGACAGTGCGCCTTATAATCCAGTGCGTCCTATAGTGCGGAAAATACGGTACTCCCACGGATGTTTTGATGTCGTTAGATGCGGCCACCCATCCATCCATCCATTTTCAATACCGCTTATCCTCATTAGGGTCGCGGGGGCGCTGAAGCCTATCCCAGCTGACATAGGGCGAAGGCAGGGGACACCCTGGACAGGCCGCCAGTCCATCGAGGGCACATGTAGGGACATAGAACCATTCACTCTCACATTCACACCTATGGGACATTTAGAGATCAATTAACCTGCAGCATGTCTTTGGACTGTGGGAGGAAGCCGGAGAGCCCGGAGAGAACCCACGCTGCCACGGGGAGAACATGCAAACTCCACACAGATGCGGCCACTATTTATTTAAATTCATAAAGACTTCAGATCAGCGTGGAGGCACACGAGAAAAAAGCTTTCCTCAAGAGTTCGACATATCGTATTGTGAGTAATTGATATACAAACGATCACTTTGGGTTTTATTTATTTTTTAAGAAGAAGAAAACTGGCTCAGCAGTTTCCTCTCCATCTGATTTCAGCTGCTTTTTTTTACAGAGTTTCAGATCTTACCCCAATTAAAGCAGTGTGAGAAATCTCAGCGAGCTGTAAAGTGCTGAATCTCCACAACGCAGAGCAAAGTTGCATTAACAGTGCAAACTACATACCGCAAAAAGTGCATTAGTCTTAATTTAAAACTTTCAAATCCAAGTTCACACCTTTAAAAACTTAACCTTGAAAACTATAGTTCCAGTTTTATGAACCGTGAGCGTGATTAGGGACATAGAGCGGTCTATAAAGCCTCTAATAGCCCTGAAGAAGAGCCTTTAACAGGAAGAACTTCACTTTTCTGTAATTCTTGTATTAATAATGCTCGCAGTCGCTGCTGAATGCACCAGTAAGAAAAGAAAAGTGTCCCATTGATGTGCATGCTCAGTGAGGGGGGGGGGGGTCCCCACCAACCATGGACTGAACTGTCCATGAGGTTCAACTGAATCTAATATAAGTCAATGCGTGTTCAAGCATTAAAACACCTTCTCTTTCCCTGATTTTCAAGTTAGAATCTTTATTAGCTAAACATATTTTGTAAATACATACTACTCCAAGCTAGAAATCTCACGTTGACCTTTAAAACATGAACTCTTCAGCCAAGAGGAACCATGTTTCTTCAACAAATACTATTTACTATATCTTGTATATGAGTTGTGTTCCTGTAAGAGACGAAAAGGGCACAACCATACGATACAGGATGCAGAGGCTGAGGTTATGGCCATGCAGGTAGCAGGTACAGGGTGACTGTTTCTGCTTAAAATGAGAATATAGTGTAGGCAGACGCCAGTAAGGCGTGAAATGGGGCATCCTCTACGGAGGCGTCTCCACTGCGGTGTACAGCAGATACCTCCACCTTCTCACTGCACAACACAAGCCCGCTCATAGGAGCTCCATAGAGACATGTGCAGACCGGTCTGCACTGCCATACACATAGACAACTATTTAAACACAATAAGCACTAGGGGTTGGTGTTCAATAGCGTTTTTATAAATCTGGATTTATTATCGAAAATGCACTTACGGAATCGCTTTTTGAAGGATTTGACTTTGTTTGGCTTTCAACACCTGGAAATGAGATGAAGAGCTTAAGATAAAGAGAAACTTAAAACAGCAGTTGGAGCAATAGAAGTCAACCGAGAGCTTCTCCTGAACTGAAGCGTGGTCATGCTGTTGTGCTTGTTGAACTACAGAATAAACCCAGTTCACTCGTGGTGGTAGACGTGTTGTTGCAAAGCAGCGCTTGTTTTCTTCCCAAAATAGACCTCGGCTTGAGCACAGACACTGGCTTTCAGAGAGCACTTTAAACTCACACGGCGGCCTAAAAAGTTTCATTTTTAGCCGTTAACGCTATTGAGCTGAAGCTATTATAACCCACAATTAGTGATTTTATCATTTCAATGCAGCGAGAAGTGCCGGCTAAAGATGAAAACATTTTGTCCCGAAATTGCTCTTTTAAAGTAAACAAAATGGAGACATAAAAAAAATGTGGTCAGCAGAAAACGTGGGTTTGAATACTGATTCATCAGATTGAAAACCGGCCAGTGAGTGGAAGCCAAAGAGGGTCGGACATGGCTTGAAGAAGCATTTGAAAAACAAACAACATTATTACTCCTGTGTTAGCTGCTCTGCACTGGCTCCCTTTAAAATCACAAGAATCACGTTTAAAATATTCTTCTCCTCACAGCCTTGATTGGTGATGCACCATCATATCTTAAGGAGCTTGTAGTACCATATTGCCCCACTAGAGAGCTTGTAGTACCATATTGCCCCACTAGAGAGCTGCGCTCACTAAATGCGTGGCTACTTGTGGTTCCTAGAGTCCTAAAAAGTAGGATGGGAGCAAGAGCCTTCATTTATCAAGCTCCTCTTTTATGGAACCAGCTTCCACTTTCAGTCCTGGAGGCAGACACAGTCACCTCATTTAAGAATAGACTTAAGACTTTCCTGTTTGATAGTGCTTATAGTTAGGGCTGAATCAGGTTTACCCTGGTCCAGCCCCTTGATATGCTGCTATAGGCTTATAGGCTGCTGGGGGATGTTTTAGGATACACTGAGCACCTATCTCATCTTCTCTCTCTACGTATGGATGAATTTACATCTCTCCATTGGACCTTACTAACTCTGCTTCCTCCCCGGAGTCTTTGTGACTTCTCATAGGGTCCATTGGACCTGGCTTTGTCTGATGCCTCCTGTCTGGTGAGCCGGCCTCCTGCATTGGGCCCTGCTGATGCATTGTGACATTGCGCTTAAAATAAACTGAATTTAATTGAATTATGAACACATTATCAATCCACCTGTGCACAAGGATATTAGTGGATCCCCCACATAACCTTTTACTGACATCAGCATTTGTGCTTTTCTAGTCTGATGTTACATTGTGAACAACCAGAACGAACGAAGGTTACGTTCACTAACATTAAGATGCGTTATCATGATGTAACCGTCATGTTAATCTCATTAAATGTAATGTTGGTGAGAAACTTGAATAAAAATACAGTTTTTTTTTGAAGGAGACATTTTCACACCAACATAAATTAGATATTAGAGACGGAATATGACCGGTTTACACTAAGCTCTATAAGCAGCTTATAAATACATCGTTAAAATGTACATATAATTGGTTTTAATCCATATGAATACAATCTTTTATGTCCTTATCATTATTACCATACTGTCTGTTTTTATGAAGGAAATTAAAAACATTATAGGTGGCTGTAAGTAAAAATATAACGTTTAGAATTATTTATGGTTTACGCTGACTTCAAAAGCGTTTGAAATGATTTTTGGCCCAAAAAAAAAGAAAGAAAAGAAAGTCTTGAGCCGGCTGCTATAATCAAACAACAAAAAGGGACCTGTATCTGCCATCGGGGATCTCTATAAAGTTATATATGCTCCCTTTTTTCTTCTGCGCTGACCCGATCTGTAACTCAGCTCCGTATAAAGATCTGAACCGTGAGTTTTATGATCCGTTGCACTAGTAAAAAACATTCAAGACATACGGGTTTGTAGCATTGATTAAAACACTAGATTAGAGCGGAGGTAACATCCAAACTGTTATCCCAACAACACCGAAGCAAGCTGAAAGCTGAGCTGGTCAAGTCCGGTTTATATAACAATCTTAAAATATGTTGTCAATATAAAAAATTGGTGGCATATCTATTCATGTATAAGTCCTTTATATTTTACCATGTTGCAGTTAGCGCAATAAGACATGTTGACGATTACATTGTACAACAAGTTTCATGCCTTTTGATTAATTCATATCTTCAGTAGATGGAGGATGACCTGAAAAAATATATATATTCTATGTATTCCTGACAGTAGAATAAGTCACAATAAACGTGTATAAAAGGTGACATAAAGGCAGAATCTTTAAAAAAAATATCCAAAAACCTAACTCAGATTTTGCATCCATCAACAGGTCAAATGTGGAGGGGGTCGGTGGGGGGCAGCTGCTCACTAGATCAGCTTCAGCAGGGGTATCTCACTCCATCACCGCCGCATCAGTGAACACATCACATGGAAGGAGAGCGGCTGCATCCATCAAAACGTGGGGAACTCGAGCTTTCAGTCCCCTTTGGGAACTATGGAGACGGTGTCAAAACCCAGAGAAAAATGTCAACAAATGAGCCTTTGGTTAGAGCACATTTTGAGTGTGAAAAGTAAGAAATAAATCCTCAGGCTCTCTCTTCCTTCCCTCTAAACCAATTCTTAAACAACTATAGTACTCTGAAGTAGAACAAACTAATTATCTAGAGATGGTGGGGGGGGGGGAGGAAGAAGAAGCCATAGCACAAACAAACCCTGGGTTTGGTTGATTCGCAGCAACACGAGGAGCAGAATGTGGGTAATATTTACCATTTTAAAGAAACAAAAACATAAATATCTCTGCGGCGTAAAGGCATTCACAAATAGGATTGTGTTTGCAATCTGTAGCCTGTGAAGGAACTTGATACACCGCGCACTACTCCTGTGAAAATCAATAGAAAATGTGACTAAAAAAAAACACACGCGGCTTTCGAGAAGAAAGCGGCGACTGTGTACTGCGCTCTGATTTTGGAGGAAGGGAGAAAAGAAAAGAAAGAAGAAGAAAAAATGTGCCAAATGTTGGGAGGACAGAAGGCTCAAGGAGACGTGAGCATGATGTTGTTAGATCTGCAGAGAGCCGGAGGTACACCATAAAGCCCAAAACTGTCCAATCAAAAGCTGCGGGATACACCTCGCCTGATCTGATGTCCGTACTGCTGCAGAGAAACATCCACTCAGGATTGCTGCCCACCGTTCTCCCTTTTTAGTGAGAGCAGTGTGTAGTTTGATGCAGACAATATCAAACGCGTTTTCAGAAAATCTCACAATGTCTGAGGGGGGGGGGGGGGGGGGGGGGGCTCAACAAGTGCATCAGACTGCCTCTGCTCCAGCGCTTGTTCAGATGTTATTTTTTGACGTTGTTTATTTTATATTCTTTGCCTGCCCTTTTTTATGTAAGGAAATATAAACGGCACAATGATACAGCAGCACATTTATTTTTGCTATAAGACTGTGTTTGGACATATTTGTGGAAAGACTGAGCCGTTGACTGACAACTGAGGGCCGGCGTTGCTATGGATACACGTCAACATCGGGGGTTGCGCTACTGGCTGGAGCGTCTCATAATGTATGGACTGCATAAGCTAATGCGAGCTATTTTTTCCCCTTTTTCATCATACCGTTTCGTATTTATTTAACATTCGGGAAGATCAAACGCGCGGTTGGTTTCTCCACACAAAAAGTAGCGGTTAGCTAGCCTAGCTTTGTAATGCTAGCACGGATTTGCTCCGCTTTTCTACAAAGCAGGGGGATCTAGCCAGCGTTCGCTTTCTTTCATTATATTTTCAGAAATATAGTACAATGCCATTCAAACAAACCGTGGGAACATTTAGTATTACGTCCCTGAGCATGAAGATTTAGTCGAAATTCAGTTTAATAACAATACCGATCCATCCAGATATGTGTTAGTTAGCTACAATTTCCAATGAAAATCATTTTCCTTTCCCACAAGACACACACAAAATGCTCCCTGAGCAGGTCTTAGTTCACACAACTGAACTGGGCTCATATTGAACCACCTTCAAAACATAAAAGGATTCATGGCATACATCCCTCTGTCATTCACGCACACACACAAACGTCAAAATAATTAAAGGAGATAACGACAGCGCACGCCTGAATGCTAAATGACTTCACTCGTAGCCGAGCTTCCTTTTAACTTCAAGGCAGAGAAGGAAAAAAAAGAAGAAGTGAAGTTTCAAAACGCTCCTCCGATGCAGACTCAAAAGACAGGTTGGATTTTAAAATAAATGCGTGGGTGAGATATGATTTCTCTGCTGCGTGCATATGTGTGTGGGAGGTTGCACTGTGTATTTGCGTGTGTACAAACGAGTGGGTGTATAAGTGAATGCACGGGAATGTGTTTATGTGCGTCAGTGTGAGGCTGTGTGTGTGTGTGTGTGTACACACGCAAACATGTATTTGTTTTACCAGGCCTCGTCTAAAAATGCACACCGGCCGAATTTGACCTTTTTCGACATCGTCCAGAGCTCCAAACAGCCGAAAGATCACGAACGCTGTGACAGAGATCAATTCTCTCACTTCCCCTTTTTGTCGTCCCCCCCCCCCCTCTGGGTTTTCTCTTTGGCCCTAAACTGAATTAATTGACCTCCTGCACCGTGAAACTTCTCCGCTGAAAACTTTACCCCATCATCAGACGTATAATGAAGTGACTGATAATTAATGAATGCAGTTCCTCCTGTGTTAGAGTAGATCATTCTCATATCTGCATCTGCAAACCCTCCTCCCCGCTACGTTCCTACACCAGAATGCCATCGAGTCATTTAATGGGGAGAATAAAACAGATTAAAAAGAAAAAAAGATGTATTTATCTTATTTAAAAAAAAAAGGGAGCTTTAATGTAAGTCAAGACAACTGTAAGGATCAATAATCAGGTGACGATAATTCAGGGTTAATTATCCAACATGTTAAGTAATCAATGAATAAATCAATCTTAAAGCAAAAATGCCAAAATGTATTAATTATTTTCCAGACGTGATCTTTTTTCCAGTCTTGTAACAGAGCATACTGCTGGTTAATTAAAAAAAAAAGAAGCTATTTAAAGACTTCACCTTGGGTTGTGGGAAACTGATTTAATTAGACTATATTTATGGACCACAAGATGTATTAATTAATCAATCAAAAAAGTCACAGAAAGCCAGATTTATCAATAATTAATAATTGATTGTCAGGCTAGCTTGGCTTATAAAAGTTGCATGATTGCTACATCCCCACTGTCCACGACAGACTAGAGCATTACCGATGTGAAGGTGCAGCGGTTTGACAAGAATAGAGTCCAGAATAAGAATATTATATATTTTAAGTCACACACAATTCCAAAAGATTTAGGATATACATGATTGTATTTTGATTTACAGTAAAAACAACGTTGATAAAAAGAAATCTTGGTATTAGTAGTTTGAATCATGTATTATACGTCAATTAAGAACATTCATTAATACATTAAAAAAAGTCAAAAAGCAAGAAATAGAATAAAGGTTGCAGCGCAGTTAGAGAAATAAAATCGTGGAGATGCAGATAATTGATTGATATCTTTGAATCTGGTTCAATTAAAGGCGACAGGAAACAGGAAGTTAAACGGGTCAAAGTTCAACTCTAACATCCGTTTCCTATTGTCCTTCAAAAAACAATATTTATTCAAGCTTCTCGCCAAAACCATGAATTTTACAGGATTACATTTGAACGCATCGTGATCGCGTTATAATTTAGCTTTGATGACAATACACAACAATAACAAGCTGTTCCTCCACGGCTTACTTTGGACTCACAAATTGAGAGTTTTATGGACTTCTTCACTCACGCTGAAGGACTTCCACACCAACACCATGTGTGTGCATGTGTGTGTGTGTGTGTGTGTGTGTGTGTCCGTGGCGTTACCGTCTGTGCCGCCGTGTCAGAAATATGAATCTGACCAGCCGGTCGTCAGTCACCGCCGATCACTCATTAAGCAGAAGACAAATAAACAACACACGGCGTCTCCACAGCGGCATTAAGTGTGTGTGGCTGTGGTTGTTAAATAATGATCGTGAAAAAACGCATGAATCAATAATGAGCTCAATCCACCCTTCCTCCTCCTCCTCCTCCTCCTCCTCGTCGGCTGTTCGTTTAGTTTGAGAGGATAAACAAACCTCAGTCGAGACAACACACACGACGTCTCAAACGTCGCTCCGTCTCCGAAACACTCGGTGATATATTTCCGGCACCAGGAAACCTTTGGGCAGCAATATGCCGCCATTAGATTCTACACGTGTGTCGCAACACCCTCTGTTGTTTGCAGAGGGCTGAGTCAATATTCCATTTGGTTTTTATCTGAAGTTGCTTTACGCCTCGGGCTGATTGATGCTCCTATTTTATCTACTCGGGAGCATTTGAAGCCACCCAAAACGTCCACAAAACCCGGACTCGAGGACGGCGAGGCGTCACAACCTCTGGAATTTACTCGGGAGTTGCAGCTCTAAATTCTGTGCACAAGTAGAAGCTATCAGCAGGTGCAATAATCCCCCGCACACTTATCACAGCCAGCCTAATAGATCCCCCCCCCCCTCCCCCCTCCATGCACACGCAGAGAAGAAAAAAATAAAATAAATCTCCCTCGGCTGTCAATCTGGTTCCCGCGAAAAAAAAAAATGAACGTATTACTTATTGAGGTAAAGTTCCTGACAAGCAGGGCGACGACATAACAAACAAAACTGGGATTTCCACGCTCCGCTGGACCGCAGCTGATGACTTCACAGTAACATTTTAAACCCCCAGATGTGAAAAAAAAAGATGCCTTCTCAGCAGGTTCTTGTCTGCAATAGCAGGAGACGGCCCGGTCCGGAAGAGAGGGGGGGGGGGGGGGGGGGGGAGTGGCAACGAAAATTGGCTGTCACGTCAGACGCCAAATTTTCTTACAGTTCAAGTACTGTCAAAAATGTTCTTTTCACAATTTTACCATCTACATTGGCCACATTTGCATTTAACCCCCTATTGCGCAATGTTAAGCAGACATAAAGACGCATGTAACAGAGAGTTCCTATTACAGAAAACGCGTGACCCGGAACATTCCCTTATTCCACGTACCCTCGGGTCTGAAATAAATAAATCGTGCCACCGTAGGCGCTTTATATCATTTCCCGTTATTTTCTTATCAAAACGATGCAACACAATTAGCAATTTCTTTTTTTCGAGATTTGTCGTTGGAACATCGTTGATGGTCGATATTTGGCTTGTTGGACGCCGTTGGTAAATAAAACCATTGGTTTATTGGTATAAACAGTGCTTCGACACTACATGACATCATTCACACACTGATGGGAGGAGCTAAAGGTTCCACCTGCACACCAGGACTAACTAACATACACGCACATTCACACACCGTAGGCACAGCTACGGGAAATAAGGTTGGGGTTAAGTGTTTCGCCCAAGGACACATCGACATGGGCTAGCGGAGCCCGGGGATCGAACCGCCGATCCTCTGATTGACCTCTGAGCCACACTCGCCCCTAATTGGCAAAAAAGACACATTTTGCGACACGCCCCTAGTTACTGATCATAATGTCTATTCGGTCCACGAAAGCTCAAGAGATGCGTCAGTCAAAGGAGCACGAACATATTTTATAATGTTGTGTTTATATAAATGGTGCCGTTAGACCGACCCATTAATACGCTGTACAGGTGCATCCCATGTGGTGTGTTTTTCCATCTCTAGACAGTGAAATAAGTTTCCTTTGGGAGGACAGACCTGCATCCATCTCCATATCTCCATCGAAGCTGCGACAGCAGTCGTAAGCTATCGCGCTATTGCGTAATCACGCGTTACCATTCCAACGATCAGCAAAAGTGACACAACTTTGATCTTGAGCACTATTCTCTCTCTCTCTCTCTCTCTCTCGTGACAATTAGTTGAGCACCCCGCCGGGCTAACTGCTTCGCAAGTTGACAACTCCACACTTAAAAAGCCTGCTGACGAAAAACATTTCGCCACGTGAAAACCATTAACTTAAACAATTGCTGTGTTGCGCAACATGCAGGCTTTTACGGATGCAGACGCCACGCAAATCTATTTCTACTACAGTTACGAATATATAAATACATTTTAAAGCGCGTGCAGCTCTGGAGGTGTAGCGTTCGATCATCTTGGGTGTGCACAAAAAGTCTCAAACAGCTCTCCGTGGATTACAAATGATGAGTGCGGTCAGTGCAGTTTCCTGCCAAAAAAAAAACCAGCAGAGGAAGGAAGCCCAAAAAGAGCCGCAATGGATCTCAGAATATTTTCAGTAAAACAACTAGATTTGACTGCTAAGCGATATTATTATATAATAGCACATCTGAGTGAGTTGCAAACCTTCAGAGACAAAAACAACAACAACAACAACAGACATGGTGTTTGAAACACTCACATCAGGTGGATTCAAACATACTGGACCAAAAGTGGAAAAGCTTTTCGCAGAATAAATCTTGTCTGTACTTAACAGCCTCGAGAATTTCTTAAAACCTTGAACTACTTGGGCCGAACTGTACTGATGAGGAATCGGCCCCACGGGAGAAGTCAAGTCCTCTCCTCCCGTGCACCGGAGTTAGTATTCGACTGCTGGAAAAAAAAAGCAATTCGGCGAGTTAATATGCAATTGACTTTGTACTCTTTAACCCAGTGTGAATCTGTGACGGAAATATTTGCTTTTTAAAGGCTTACGGGAAGCTAAATACCTTTTTCTCATCCGTCAACAACCGAGCCAGCAACTCTGCTCCTTTCAATCCCATGCAACTCCTCAGGAATGTGACGCTTGAAGTATTGTTTGTTTGCATGGGAAATGAAGCAGACGGGAGGGTTTAGTAGAGAAACACTCAGCTCCGCTCCCCGAATTCACATGTTATTCAAGCGATCTTTCCGCGGTTCAAATCGGCAAAAGGTTTCGGGCCCGGCATTAAAACGCTACCACTTGACCGTGAAAGCACAGCGTGACCTGTGAAGGACTGGAGGAACCTTCACTGAAAATCAAAAACAAAAAGACCCCCCGAGAGCCGGGTCACTGCCTCAAAGTGTGTCTCGCCCGCTCTGCAAAACAGAGCCAGCCCTCGACAGAACAGATGCAGCCATTACCGTGTCTGGGCGTGTCACCGCCTTCACATAAATATCTCCTCTGCACCAGAGCCAGACGGGAGCTGTACACACTTAACTGCAGTAAGGTCTTTTGATTTCTCCTCAATTACTCATCCATAACGCAAACATTGCAGCGGTGCTCAGGGGCGGCAGATCGTTGTTACTCGAGGTTGTCGATAGGCATTGTGGGTATTACGGTTTTACCCACTATGCCAACAAAAAAAAAGGTGAGCCTGAGGACAAATTTCTTTGCACACAATGCTGGTTCACAGGCCTTTTGATATCACAATCCAAATCATATCCACGTTAACGACGTGTTTGGAGAGCATCTGGAGAAGATCCATACGGAGAAGAGACGACGAACCGGTTTGCAATTAAGGATTTAGAGTTAGGCGGTCCCCTCGGGCTGATTGACGCGGCTCGGCGCTCCACCAGAATTCTAGAGATTTTTATTTTCAGTGTTTAGTTTTTATATAAGAGTTAAAATTGGAGAGAAAATCCAATCGTCGCTATATACCATCAGACCGCCAATGGGCACAGGCCTCGTGGTGGTGCACTTTTCTTCTCTTCCCAATGAAATCACGAAAGCTTAGTGTTTTCTCTCCGCTCTTGTATTCCCTTTAATTCTGTTCCTAATCCCACCTACAGAGGCCCCGGGGTAATTACATATGTCCAACCCGGGTCCCCACTGCAATATAGCAGTGGACTTGGAGAGAGAGCGAGCGTCTGTTTGTGCGTCACTGTGGAACAACGGGACGATGCGAGCCGCCTCATCGTGATGCTTTCTTTATTGACGATGTGGACAAAAGCCGGGAGGCAGATCCTATGACGTGGCCCCGGGATTCTCTACACTCACGTTGGGATTGCGTGTACCCTAAGTTTCTGAATACGTGACACGGGGCTTTGGGGGTACAGTGGATTTAGCTGGATATTGATATTTCTGTGCCAATGCAGTTGTGTTTTTAATAGATAAGTAAGGCTTGACAAAAGGTAGAAGGATACGACTCGTCTAGAAAATTAGATACATCCAGCAGAAAAGGAAAGACTGATTTGGTGCATAAAGACCTTTATGCTACTCCATTAATCTAGGAAGTATGCTTTCGGGTGCTGGCCGGTTAGCCGATCTTGGCGGCTCTATGACGGATCGTGTGTATGCGGCGTTCCCTCGAGCAAGAAGCGGTGCTCCCCGGCCCGAGTGAAGCCCGGCGGCGCTCAGCCGTGAGAAATAAACATCTTTCTGCCTCGACATGAATCTGCAGATTCACTCCGGTCAACATATCACAACATATCTGGGCTGTGGTGTGAAGAAAATACACAACTGTAAACCTACAACTAATCTATTTACAGATAAGAAAAATGTCAAAGTCAAGTCTTTGAAATAAGGGCGGGGTGGAAATGAAGCCTCTAAATTGCTATATTTTATTATAATAACACGGTGAAAGTGACTAATGATCACCTGACGCTCCGGAGCTTTATAGTAAGTTTCAGCTCCCTGTAGACTACCTGCTCACCAACCAGCAGACCGACACACTCCGTCGAGCTTTTAGCAGCTAAGCGGTTGGTAGAGACCAAAAATAAAATAAAAGAGACATCACTCTTCACGTTACTCTTTGCCTTAACTAATAAGGTCATCTTTATTCCGTTAAAGAGCGGAAGTGGGATTACTTTGCTTAACGTCGCCCACTTTATCTTCCTTTACTACTTGTATGTGGTACTTTCACAATAAAATGGTTTTCCGTTTTTTTTCCGATCTCCAAGGGAAACCTCCCTTTTAACTACGCCTCCCCATAATCAATACATTTCATTCATACCTGAATCATCTTATTGGTTATAATAAACACAAGCATACAGTTATAATGAACATAAACATATTATAATAAGCATACAGTTACAGTGACTTTCTTCTATGTTCTTCCTAATACTCTTCATAATATCCCTTATTAATTATCATCTTTCTTATGTATTAATCTAAAACATAGACCCTTTATATACATGTGCAAGTAAAGATAAAAAAACATTACAACTCTACAAAAACCATGAATCGAATTGTGTGTTCTTCTGTTTAGCGCCAGTGGGGTTATAAACAACTAATGATTGTTCAGCGACAATACAGCGTACAGGTTTTACAAAACCACATCAATTAGCCATCATTGATGACATAGGAGCATAATGTGTAGACAATGTCTGCTAGCTAACATGTGCTGCAGTACTTTTGTAGGTTGTCATTGCAGAGCCACCGACACCTCATTAATTATTAATCGATTCTGAAATATGTTTACGATGACATGACATCATTTAAATAATTAATAACGTCGATTAATAAGTTATTAGACATTGACTAACTCAAATTAGATTATCTCTTGAATAATTAGATAATTGAATTGATTATTGTGAATCAACAGCAACGGGACAGGAGCCTCTTGACAGCCTCCAAGCACAACGCTAATGTGCTGTATTGCTACTCAAGATTGCAAATTACACTCATCAGAAACACGAAGCGGCAGATGAAAGCAACCTGCTTTGGGCAATGTCTGTTTGATTTGGGCAAATGCGAAGGCTGTTTAAATATCACATGCAATTTGTATTCTCCATTCGTCCAACTCTAGAAAAGGAGGCAAGAAATTGGGGGGAGGAGAGGAGGGAATTTGCTTGACGTTTTCTGAATCAATGAGATAAACACAAGGGCTCTGAATGTCAGAGTTTACATCTACAAGATTGAAGACTTAAATTTGGTCACTGGCGACTGCTCTTAGGGAAAATTCCATTTAAAAAGGTCAGCCTCGACCCTCATACTGAATAACTAAATGTCCCTGTGTGGCTCTGGACTTCTATATCAAAAGCTTGCTGTGGACTTGCATGCCTTTGACACTTTCTGGAAACCACAGAAATAGCTGTTGTTCCAACACAAATGTCCCTTCTTCTACCGGGAACCCCGTTAATCGTTTAACTCCTCGATGTACCGTTTTGAAATGATGAAACAGACCTTTTTTGATTCATGAAGTTGACTCATTCATAAGAGCGATGCTCTCCCATCAATGACTTCTTTAAATTGGAACGACACATTTTTGGGGGACGGTAATCAAAGTCAACAATCCATGTTCTGCTCATTCCATCCTGTAATTCAAATCACACCGACCAGCTAAACACTCGGCACCGACTCCCACGAGTCGTTGCCAGCGTCCTCGCTGAGGTCCGAAGGCGGGACTAAAGCTTCAGAAGGAAAACCTGCTTACCTTATGGAAGGGGGCTGGGACTATATTTACAACAGAGGGCCAGGTGGCAGTGCAGTAGGAGGCTCTTGGCAGGACCTGGTTTTGTGAGACTGGAGGGTGTTATCCTGCTGGCCGAGGGAGCCGTTTCTCACCCCCTTTGGTGCAAGCCGAGCACCCTTCTGCCAGAACATGCCTGTGGCGTGTGGGACGTTCACCAAGTCTGGAAGGGGGAGGCTGAACTTCACAATGATCCAGTTCTGAACTGGGATTTTACTTTACTAAAACTCTATTTTAGACGTCCGTCATTTTAACGATATTTCAAGGATCATTTTTCATAAAACTATATGTACCTCTGTTAATGGGGTGGGGATTAAAAACGTATTCTTCGATGCATTGATTAAGACTCGATGCAGAAAACTCAATAATCTGAAAAACTCAATTCTAAACATTATGATCCCCTGAAACAATTGCATGACACCGGGCTGTCCATTTCTTTCCGCTGCCCCTGAACGCAACAGGCGTAAACGTTTCGGTAATATGAAAACACTTTGGAACCGATATACAAAATTCATCTCAATGTTTTTTACGGACACAGCGAGACTCTACAACCAAACCAAAGCTAGAGTCATGGAGTCAACCGTTGCCACGCACTTAATCACTGTATATATAGTTTCACCAGCTGAATATTCATTGCCTAAGACAGGAGACATCTGTAATATTTGTTTGTGAATAACAGCAGCTTTTTTACATTGAAAGACTGAGAACATGCTGTTTTTACTACGAGGGTGTTTACGACAAGCCCAATTGTATTTATTTATTTTCCCGTTGGTTCTCTTTGCAATGCATGGAAATGTAACATGACTTCTATTTGTTGCTAGTATTTAATTAATAAAATATAATGCAAGTAAATTCGTCGAGTTTTTATTGTAAATCATTACAAATATGCAGTGTTTCTATTCAAAGAAAATAAGCATATAGTCACAGTGAGAAAAAAAAGAAAACATGTGTGAAAAAAAAGAAGTAATAATTTCATAATCGCATAGCCCTCTGCATCTTAATCATCTTAAGATTCACGCCCCTTCTGCATAAAAGTTGGAGAGTCGACCTCTACACAGGACTTCTATTCCAGGGGGAAGCCTCTGCTGCATTAGACAGGTGTTACACTACCGACAGCCATTGTTTGGAGTACATAATAAGAAGTGCTCAGCATTTGGCATGACCATCAATAACCAGAGCAGACTAAAGAATATAACAAAAGGAAAAACACTGGTGATACTCATCGAGTAGAAAACGCAGTGCAGAAACAGACCGTAGAGCATAGAAAGCATCTCGCCCGGCGTACGGTTAAACGTACAGCGCACGTCTAGAATAAAGACCCCCAACTCATATCGCCGCGCTGCGACCGCGCGCCGCGTTCACAGGGGGGGACGTTTTGGTGTCGGGCCACGGCGCCGCCTTCATGTGCCAAAACATGTCAAGAGAATGGGGAGCTCTCGCATTCACACTAGACGAGAACATGGCGTTTCTCACATTGGCTCTGGGGTTTTTGTAGACGAGGGAGGAAATAAGGGCCGGAGAATGAGGTCGGGTGTGGGTGAAGGAGGTGTAGAAGCCTTTCTTTTTTTTTTTTTTTTTAAAAGGAGTGGAAGAAAGACAAACAAGTCTGTGACACGTCTGAGTGAAGACGGACCCAAGCTGACAAAATGAGGAGGAACGGCAGTCTGCCCTGCTGCTGATGTAAAGTACAAAACAACAACAAAAACAACAACAACAACAACAACAAAGGTCTCAAATGAGATGCGTACCAATGAGTGATATTGCGTAACAATCTGCATCCATGCAACTCTTTTTTTTGTTCTCTCCATTTCCCATAAAGCTGCAGAAATGTGTTGCGCTCCCGTTTCCCAGCTAGCGGAGATTTCTTAATTTCCTTTGAGGATTTATTCAGACGTGTGTCCAGACCAACGTGAAGCCGTCTAAAATTAACCCTTCCATGTGTGGTACGACCTTAATCCCCCCCCCCCCCGCCAGCGCAATGGTTGTTCCCAAACTTCATGTGGACAGATTCCCATAAATCCAGCTAATCTTTTCACATGTTCCATTTCTATTGTTTGACTAATTGCTTCTTCCTTTTTTAAATTGAAAAAATAATAATAATATTGTTACCCATGCATGGGTAAGCGAGGGGAAGATGATCTTAACAGATGAGATCAAACCTTATGAAACCGTAATTGCGGCAGCGGCAGTATCTACAATGACGACATGGCAATTCGATTGCCTGGAAATATGAATTTACTGGGCCGATAAATATGCCCGTGTAGCTACAGAATGCGGTTTCTCGTACACGCTGAAATAAATCCAAAATAAAACTCGGTGGTGAAATATCACTTCGCCCCACAGCTTCCAATCGGTTGTGCCAACTGAGGACAATTATCAGAGCCGTAATGAGTTCATTAAGATAATGAAAGAGCTAAGGCTGATTTTCTATTCTGCATCTTAAACCCTTGTATTAGGTTCTCCACAAGCAATTTAGATTAGCCAAACCCAAACACAGACTCAAGAAATGCATTGAGCAGATAAGACGCACACGTTGCTGCTGCAGAACACACAGAGGTTACGACACACTTGCATAACTTCTGATGACAGTTTGGAGGAACTGTTGTTGTTTGTTTAGACCAACACATATATTGATGTTTGAGAGTCTTTAAAAAGTCTGAGAACTTCTGAGAATCGAGTGATGACTTTTACATTTAAAAAGACCCGACGCAATTACAATCAATTACTCTGGCTGGAGTCACGCTTGAAATAACGTGATGTCACAAAACTCTAATCGACCAATAGGAAGGCGTCTACTGGTTAAATGGGGTTGCTATCGCAGCCGGCTGATTGTTTGAAGAGATTCTGATCTGATTCGGACAAAGATGCGCATGTTTACGTTATGATGGGCCTTCATTATCTGTAAGTTAGCGGCACGTTTTACACAATTTATCAGTGTTGGTGATTATCGCTTGTGCTTTCAGTAGAGCGCCCCAGAAGGAAGAAGTTGGTCTGGAGCCTCGCAGCAACGCTCTTCAGCAGCTATATTCACTTCTTATGTATTTCAGGGGATATGCCTGCAGTTTGGTCTTCAACCAATGAAACGCATGATCAGCATCCAGGTCAGGATTAACAAGGTCATGTGATTGCTTTGGCTGCATCTCTGGGGTCTAAACGCACTTTTCAACCTAATATGAATGTTAGCACTTTTACCCCGGAGTTGTTGTTTTTTATTATTTCAAATCCAATATGCTGTGGGGTACAGAAAACAACTGACCACCGTCCCAATATGTTTTGGGGCCCACATGGTACACAGGATGCTGCCGTGTAACTGTTAATTACAATACGACTAAGCCAGCGATCAGGACCACGATGCAAGAAGAAGAAGAAAAAAAGACCTGGTTGAGAAACAAGAGTCTTTGGTAATATCCATGTGTGTGAGTCACATTTAATCCACACACACATATTTACAGTAAACAAAAGGTGTTTGCTCTGGAACTGTAATCAAAGCTCGTGTCAATCACCGATCTTCCGTTCCTATAAACCCACGTCGATGGTCGTTGCTCATCCTCAGCTTGAAGCATGCGAATGAGGGTCGACGCCATAGCGTCATTGGCCTCTGTGAAGTAAGCACCACCTCTCTGTGAGAAGCGGATAATAAAGCACGGACAACGCTATCTGCTTTAATTCATACGCAGGCAGAGAGCGATCTGCCTCGGGGGCGTGTCGGGCCTGACTAAGCAGAGTGAGCGAGACGTGGACTCGTCTGCAGAGAGCCTTCCCACGAACCCACTGAGGAGACAACACACATCTCTACACCGACGTACGCAGACTCTAGATCATCTTTTCACATCGACTCGACCTCACAGCTCCCATTTGACGAGTAGACGGCGAAACAGGGATTCTAAAGAAACCCGGACGATCGCAGCATCATCGGGGGACTACCAAAGCATCCGCCATTAGGGAGCGCGAGTTCAGCTACCAAAGCTGCGGTTTCTTTATAACAATTACTGTCTTAGGTGTTCAGGGACAAGTGTCTTCAAAAAGGAACGTTCCCCCGTGGCTCTCGTGCTTTAGAGACTCCTGATAGACTTCGTCGGGCGGATACGAGAGAGAGGGAGGCGGAGAGGAAGATGGAGATGAAACAAAGTAGGGATGAGGACAGAGTTAGAGAGAACGAGAGATGCACCCTTTGGCTTTCCGGTGCACATAAATTATTGGACTGCTGCATTGGTTAACTGCACAGAGGCTGTACACTGTATTCTGAGCAGGGTTGGGAGGTCACGTTAAAAATGTATTATATGACATATAGCTAGTTACTTTCATTTGAATGTGGGGCTGCACCAAACTATTGCTTATTTCATTGATTAAGCTAATGTTTTTATTTTTTTTTAACTTGAATTAATACTTAAAATGGTTATAACATGGATTTATTTCACCACTGGAGTAACTTAAGTAAATCAAAACAATCTGTAACGTTAAAGTTACTCAGGGAGAAAACTCACACATTGATGTTTAAGTAAAAGTAAAATATAAAACAGCTGAATAACAATGTCACATGACGCACGGTGTAACTTGAGGTTACCATAAATGACTTTTACCTTGTGGGCAGTGAGGAAACATTTAGAAACTCAATTTCAAGTGACTCCAACTAACAGAAACAGGTTCCATGTGTTGATAATCTTAACATATTGTGTTTAGGTCTGTATGAAAGTGAGAACATACTTTACAATATCACCGTCTGTGCAAAAGGTATTCCTTTATACCAAAATAACCGCAGAAGTACGACCAGGCTTTATAAAACGGAGAGGGTCATGTTGTTCCCTTGGGGGGGGGGGGGTAATCAAAGCACAGAGGTCCATTGGTGGAGCCATTAATGCATTCACATGCGGTGGTTACCACTTTGTAATTAAACCGTCTGCTTTATTACAAAGTAGCCTGGTGTGGACGAATGAAAAATTAAATCTCTGCTATTTGTGCCAATACTGGGACAACAGCTTAAAACAAAACATACAAATCTTTAAGTTCTGCATGCAACAGATGTTAAGTCACAAATAACGTGCAGTTGTTCTGGTTCGTTTAACGGACGTCATTCCAGGAAAAAGGAACATTTTCCCATCAAACTAGTATCGTGTCGTGTCGGGCAAAGTGTGAATCAGCAGCATTGGAGGTTTACTAATCTGCGGGTACGGAGGCGGAGACGGGAAGGGACGGACTGTGCCGCGGAAACAGGGACGCTTTGAGAGATAAGCACGGTTACACAAGAAGAAGAGAAGAAAAAAAATGCAAAAACCAGATGAGTCACCACTCCTTTCCTTCGCACGTATCAGAACAACACTGTTCAGGTAAGGTCATTACAATTACAGATAACAATACAAGTGACAGCCTCCCAACGCGGTGCACAGTGTGAGATTGTGTGTGTTTTCACTATCTGCTGCAGGTTTGCACAGTTCTGTCAACGTCCCCCCCTCCAGCTCACTTAGTGGGGCGCTGCTTCGGCCCCTCCATTATTGTGCCATTGTCGAAAGAAAATATACAAACCACTGCAACTCTGAAGATACGGCGGCGATACAGACACTCTTGTCTGAGTACAGCGAGCGCAAGCTGAGGGGAAGCGCGTTCACAACACCTACAGCGCAATTTCTAGCAACTACACAATGCCTGCTTTCGACCGCCTCTCCCATTAAAATCCACGGGGTGGCGCGTCGGCCTCAAAGCAAAAGCCATTCATATTTGCGAGGCGTTGTCATTTTGAACTCAGGCCCCGAGTCACATTTCAGATATCCATGACGACGGACAATTTAGCACTTTTGTAAGGGGGGGGGGGGCGCGAGCGTGAATACACATTTGCACGTTTTAGTGTCCACACTGGAGGCTTCATGTCCCCAGTGAAAACCACTACTTTATTTCCTCCAGTGACACAGCCATAATGAGTCTCAGAGGAGAGCATTGTTACAACAAACAACCCACCCCTGGAAACACAAAAGGAAGACAGGAAAGACGGATTAATGTTACAGCTGTCGGACCAATCCCCAAACACACATGAAACCTTAAACCTGCAACAGCCCCGTGTTGTTGTTGTTGTTGTTCTACTAGCTGTGAGAAATGTAAACGTACGGTCCACTGCAGAGGGCCGTTGCTTATTAAAAAAAACAATTGCGCGGTAAAATGAGATTTAATTGTATTAGTTTGTAAAGAGTTGACGAATGAAGGGCAAGAAACCAGCTGATTGGACGCTGCATGTCACATGGAAACGGAAAACCGTCGTTTTTTGTAGCCGTGTGAGCAAAAGTGGACGTGCAACAGAAAATACGCTCGCCGTCATTGAGTAAGACCGAATGAGATGAATGTACTTACACAAAACAGAAGAGCTATTTGTGGGCTATTTAGAAGCCAATCGGAGCAGAGTGGGCTTTCTCTTAAAGAGACAGGCGCTAAAAACAGAGCGTTTCAGACAGAGGACAAAATAAAAATGTTCTTGTAGAAACCCCAAAAAATTAACATACTATGTCCCCTTTTCTCCTAAAATATTCAGGGAAATAAATATCATCATGCTCACGTATTGATTTTGGAAGTATGTCCTAATATTAACCGATTCAATATATGGACCCTGCAGGGTAATGCGGTGTCCTTCACATATGCTCGACGGTTATTGCCGATGCACACGTAGAAAAAAAATTAGTTTAGAAACAAAAACACCTAAAAAAAGGATGAAGAAATTATAGGACGTTGGTGAATTGCACACTCCGTTTGTGGTACCGGCGTAAGGAGCGCGAGTCGCAGACGACTGTCATGGCAACAGGCTGGCCCAAGGGTAGCGAGGGGGCTGGATTTTTAGAGAGAACGAACACATTTGATCTACTCAACCTTCTGATGATAAAGACAAAAAGCAGGTGTTTAGACGTAGATCTGAAGGTCGTTAAATGTTTAGTTTTTCATTATTCATGTGAACGTATTGGTACATGTTTGCTAATGGCACTTTAGTCATTGCAGAGAGCATGAGAAATATGGACTTAATTGGGTTTTTTTGTTGTTCTTTATTAATTTGTAGCTATAGCGGGCCACAAAATGCTCATCGGCGGTCTTAATTCTATTAACCATTTTCAATTTACGACCCTCAATAGTGCATTGCGGTAGATGAGATGATTTATTTAACTGTTGTGTAACTGGTGTGCAATAAGATCACAGATGGGCTCAGTATAGGTGGACAAAAAAAATGAATTATGAGTTTTCAAAGGGCAGTCACTGTACTTGACCTTTCAACCTGGGAGTTACCAAGAAAGATATAAGAAAAACAGAAGCAGGCGGTTTAATTGTGAGATATTATATTTCATTTAGATGCTACTTGAGCTGGAATAACAATTTACAGCTGACATGCTTCACACATCTTCAGCCATCAGCTTTTTAAATGTGAATATTTGCTGGTTTTCTTTAGTTTTCTTTGACATTAAAATGAATTTGTTTTAATTTAATTATTAGATGAGTTCATAAGGATCTTTTTGTTTCGTTTTTTTTAAGAGGAGTTTTTTCGTGCTTCGTATTTACATACAAAGTAAATGCATAGACGCCTATAGAATATGTGTATAATAAACCGCAGATGACACTATTTTGAGTATTGATGAAGCAGCTACGATGTTAGCACAGCGTAGCATCTGTCGATTCAAACTCCATTCAGGAAACAAAAACACTAAATAAATGTTGCTTTCTGACGTCTGACAGATCCGACAGCATGAATTAAAACTTTTAAATTCTGCATCATTATGTGGTTGTTTCGGCATCCTTTTTAAAAAAAATCCATTTATTCCCCTTAAATCACAGCAGATCTGTTTATTTGGGGGGTCACTGCAGTGTAGTTAAACCAGGCCGCATGTAGCTTCCTTCGTGAGAGTTGAAATTCAACTTTAGGAGCATTTTGGTATGAAACTACCGGTGGAATCCAATCATAAAATGGGAAATATCAAATACATATTGTTTCACATGTCGCTGGAAAACAGTGTGTAAAAAAACTAACTTTTTGTAAAGCCTATTTGTGATGGTATCTCTATTTCTAGCAAGATTGAATGTTCGCAATAACTCTAGTGTTTAAGGGCCGTTGACGATGGATTATGTTTTTTTTTTTTTTTTTTATAGGAGCGTTATTTGTGATTTTTCCTATCCTATATTTTATGTTCTTAACTTTTGCAGTACTTTGCCTGTGCTTTTATTTCCTCTTAATATCTTACTCTAACACCAAGGCAATAAAATGTTGAACATATTTCAGCTGACACTGTGCGTCAGTTTCGATGATGTTACACACAGGCTGTAAAAGAAATTAGAATAAAAGCATAAAAACCCTTTTGTGAAGCAAAAGGATATTCTGGATTTAGCATTAACTCCAAATTAAAGGATTTTGAAACGTAAATTGTATTGGCCATGGTGGTTAAAAGCACAAATGGAAAAAAAAAAAAAAGGGACACAACCCGACAGCACATTGTGTACCAAGAGCACACAAAGTGGGTTTAATTTAATTATGCGTAGTAAATCAAGACTGCAAGCTGTATCGTATCAAAGCAAAAGCAGACAAACAACTTTTTTTGGGAGGCGAAGACGTAACTCCATATACGTATTATTCCTACAGGAGACGTGTGAGGGGAATAATAATAATAATAATGCATTTAATTTATATAGCGCTTTTCGTGGTACTCACATAACACAATTATAACATCCTAAAAGCAAAAAAATAAATAAGAATAACTAAAATTACAGGTAAAACAAATTGGGACTTTGTCAGTTGCTCAGGCCCTAATAAATAAAAATAATAATCATATTAAAAGCAGTTCAGGTGGGTTTTTGAAGCATTTTGAAACAAACTGGAAATCATAAATCGAGCCTGTAAAATACAACAAAAAAAAGGGACATATCGACAATTTGGCCTTTGCGTAAGTAATCCAGTTTCGGGTCGAAGATTAATAAACAAATGCAAATGAGTTCTTCACTGCACACCCCCCCCCCCCCCCCCCCCCGCCCGTTGATGACGGGTCACAATCAAGGTAATGGCAGGTGGAATGATTTCTAGCACAACGCCGTCCGTGTGATTAGTGGTTATGAGCCACGAAAAGGAGACGCCCGTTTTGCAAAAAGCTCCCGGGGCACAATCGGGAAGGAATTAATAAGCATTCTGAACATGTAGGAGGCAGAATCGATTTACTCCCGAGACGTATTCATTTGTGCTTCCTCTTTGCTTTTTTTTGTTGTTGTTATCGTACGTTAATGGAAAAAAAAAAAAAAAAAAAAGCACTCAAATAGAAAGGTGCAAAATGCTCTCAGAATATATAGAAGTGCTTGTTTTGCACAAAAAAAGATTTTTTTTTTTAAAAAGCAACATCGTCTTCAGTTTATCTGCTGTGCTGGACTTGCAAGTTAAACTAGTGTAACCTTTGCCTGAGGCATAAATGGCTCGATTATGTTTTTTCCACATTGGCGAAACAATATCTGGAATAATTGAATCAAGGGATGTTACTTGCGTACATTAACTCGAGTTCACGCAGATCAAAAATGTATAACAACAAGTCTCAACGGCATAATTCTAGTTTCAAACTGCATTACTCACAATGCGAGCGCCCGGTACTTGAGAAACACATTTTTAGGAGAATTACACTGTAAAAATGACCTCTCCGTGTTTAAAAAGTGTCCCATTTACCTCTCATATTTGCTTTGTGTTCGTCTGAAGGGGCAGTTAGGAACATTTATATTATGAGCCTTTTCTTTTTGTGCCTTTGTGCTCCAGAGATTTGGTCCCCTTTATTTCAGACCAAGGTCTGAAGCAAGAACCGTAAAAAAAAGCGACAAAAGAGTGCACGAGCGCAGATGGTTGTCACTACTTTAATTATTTTTGTGCAGAATAATAACCTTGTTTTCTCTCCATAATGAATCTTTTCACAAAGACAATAAAAGATGCACTCGTCACCAGACATACGGACATCCATTTTTTTTTTTTAAAGCATCTATAAACCAACGTTTAGGAATATTTTTTTTAGGGAGATCTACTTGAATCGCTGCACGATTCAACGTCGTTATCTGCTGTCGAATGTGAGCGCTGACACACACACACACGGTGAGCCAATCGTGGGCGGAGACGAGGCTCGTTTCGAGACGCCCTGCAGACGAAGAAAAAAAAACTGCAGTCAAGTCGGAAACCTTCCTGAGACGACGCCGAAAGTCAAATAGTTGTCATATTGCGGAAGATGTTTATTAATTTAACTAGCAAAAAAAGCTTTTCAGGTCTACGATGGAATAATTCTTTACGTACAAGATTTGCCCAATCAATAACACACCTTGTGAGTTAGCTCGTTAGGTCCAAGATCACAAGGACAATCATTTGAGTGATTATAACAAAAAACAAACCATAAAAGTAATTATACTCATGGCCCTTTAATTCCTAGTTACTTTCCGTACGATTCTCCAGCTGCTTTAAAGCAGGTAATCAGTAAATCTCTCTACCCAGAGGAGGGCATACGTTGAATACTAAATTTAGAAGACGCCATTAAACCCCAAAGTAACCGCTTCGAATGCAATGAGTCTTTTTTTCCCCACTTTACAGCTCGCCTTTTGCCATCGAACATTTATTTTTAGATTTGGTTTGATACTGAAAGCCATGGCGGGGACGAATAGACCCTTATCTCTTCCTCTAATCCCTCTTCTCCCTCTTATACATGCTGTTGTCTACTGCACAGTCTCTCTCTCTCTCTCGATGTGTTACAGGTAAGGTTGCAAACATTAGCAGGTGACTGGTGCAGAAGCACCTTCATATTTCTGGAGGTCCTGGGGCAACGGACGTTTTTTGGAGGACCTTCACAAATAAGCCACAAAAGCATTAATTCAGCACCTTTTGGTCAATGCACAGCAAATTTAGTACCTTCCTAATAATAAAAAACAGGAGAAAAAAAAGCTTCATTTGTCATTCTGTTGAAACTCCGGTTGCAGATACAGATCAGGCCGAACTAATTGCATTAGCATTAAACCAGCGGTGGCTCAGCCGTACTACTAATGATAAACACAATATGTCCAACATAACCCAGTATATGGTTCTACAAGATATTGGACTTTTTTGCCAGAACATAGAAGAAATATAGAAAATGACACTTTTCATATAATCACACCGTGACGCTGCTCGTCGTTTTTATATATGTACAAGTCGTCTTACTTTCCAGACATGCTCTCAATCTGCTCCGGAGTTTCACAACTCATCACCAAAGTCGTGAAAACAATAATCAGTGGAGCATCTTGTTTCCTTCCAGCTGTTTTGTTGTTTTTTTAAAAAGCGATCAGCTTAATGATGCAGATTTAAGGGCTTCTCGTTCACGTGGGCCGGCCTCATCGTCTGTGTGTTGAGAAGATACCGAAAAATAAAAGTCATAAAGTTTGAGCGTGATTTAGACTCCTGCGGATCTCCCAACAACACTCCACGGAGCGTCCTGAAGGAACGTCAGACTCTAACGCGCATCGGGTGAATGCTAATGTTTGAATGCTAATGTTGGAATGCTAATGTTTGAATGCTAATGTTTTCAATTTGGTGCCCCGAGCCCAAATTAAATGAATAAAAAAAAAAAGGTGATTTAATGATGTCTCCGTTCTGAATGCGCCACTCGAAACACAACGCAGCTGTCATTCGTGTTATTAAGTCCATTTCTACAGGATGATGTTCAGAAACTGACACTTTATTAATGGGAACTCTAAAATGTGGTTATCAAAAGGAGTTGAGACAGTTAAATCATTATAGTTATTAACACAATCTGCATCGCCATCTGCTGAACTGCCGAAGTCAACAAAAGAAGCTCCAATAACATTATAAAATTGTGTGTTTTTTTTTTTATTTCTCTCTTGATGTGCTTTTTTTTAAAAAATTTTATTGCATCTAATTTGTGCAAATCAGTAGCTGTGACAAGACAACGATATCATTGCTTTAGAGATACATCCTCTGGCTCGTACCAATCTGTTTCAGGGGGGGGGGGGGGGGGGGGGGGGGGGGGGGGGGGGGGGACGAGCCTCTGAATGTTGAGGACCTCTGCCTGGAAAAAAAACAAAAAAAAAACATCCTCAAGTCACACCGTGTCAGTCAGCCTCGTCTCCCCCCCCCCCCCCCCCCCCCCCCCGGCACCTGCTGTCGCCCGGGCGACACGGAGAAAGACAACTGGCGTCTTAAAGACTTGAGCCCTCGGCAAAACGCGATGATAAATACTGATTTCACACACACACGCGCGCTCTGTAAGAAATGGACAGAAACGGAGCCGAGCGGAGGACTTGAGAAATGTGCCGCTACATCCACACGATCAGATTATGATAATCAGCCTCTTGTTCACTAGCTGCAGTCGACTGGAGGGATATTTACATAAAGTGAGTCATCGGCCACTCGCGTCGTCTTTCGAGAGCCAAAACGGCGAGTCAATAAATACATATGGATGAAGACCATCTTCTTGACGGGGGACATTTGAGGACCGCGTGCCAACTTTAAAATGTAAACCTGCTATGATCTTTCAATAAGCAGCTTTCAGGATGAGATGGGAACTTCTTTTTCACCAAAAGAGATCGTCTTGAATGTCTTTCTGACGATTAGGCTCACTCTGAAATGAATTCCAGCTAGAATCTGGGGGTTAAGAGGATATACTCATCGAAAGATCACAATCATCTCAACTAGAAAAAAAAGCCCAGATGTTAACAGCTCGCTCTGACCTCAGAACTGATAAGAGGACTTCTTTGATCACTTTCATGCTCAGGATGTTCAACGTGTGGTACCAAAACAATCTTAAATATACGGCTGTGACACATCTGAATGTTTCCCGACGCGTGTCCAATAAAATCATTGGGGTTGTGAAGTGCTTCGGAAACATAAATAGACATCCTCGCCATTGCGAACCCTTTTTTTTCCCAAAATGCATCATAAGCCCAGACTTAATGGAATTCTCCCTTCATTTATTCAAGGTCAAAGCATCATCACTTCCACAGTCCTTTGAATTGTAAATCCTCTTCTCGTCTGTGTGGGGGGGAGGGGAGGGGGGGGGGGGGGGGATTTGAATAATTGAAAAATGTCCTGTAGTAGTCGTCCACATATCAGTGAATACCGAGTCTGTGTTTGGAAAAAGAAAAAAGTCAACAAAAATATCCAACCTGGTATCTCAGAAACATTTTGTTTCTTTTCTGCTGAATATTTCTAATAAACTGGAGTTGAAGCAGGTTATGACCTCAGTTTCTCTATTTAGTGAGCACGCCTCAGTGAGATTATGATCAGATACAGCACCAAACGCTATAATAATGGCATACTGGCATACTGGTACTCATCCAAGGCCTGACAAACACTTTTTTTGGGGCTATTGAGAGCACAATGCTGTGTGGTGTGTGGGCGTTGCTTCACCACAGCGATGGACGGGGATCAACAAGGCTGTTCAAAACCTCACGCCAGGTCAAAGTTCACAGCGTGTGAAAGCGAAAAGAGAAAATCCAAAATTCATTCCAACTGTTTTCTACCACGTGACGCCGAATGCGGTTTTTTTTTTTTGTAATGAAGCAATTAGCTTCCCGTGAACGGACGTGTTCCTCGAGACACTCTCGAGTGGAAACAAAACGTGTAAATGGAGACGTTAGGGGACACGAATTGAAACAAAAATCAATATTAAATTAGTGCGACATCTGCTCACACGGCAGACAAGAATGTCTGAAGATTACATTCATGCGGTCTCTTAAAAACTAGCCATCTGTGGCGATTTCTGGAAGATACAGCGAGTGGATAGACTCGATGGAGAGATAAGTAAGTTAGGTGTGTTGCTCCACGCACACTTTAAGATATGGGATACAGGCCGCAGACGCAGAGAGAATAATAAAACGTCTTAAATAAAGAGTGGGAAGGGAAACAAACAGGTGATATTACTGCCTTGTCCCTGGGCTGCCTCTTTATTATTCTTTTTGTCCAATGTATCCTTGTTTAAATAAAAATAATGGGCGATCCAGACAAAGCCTAGGAGACCTTCGCAGACTGCTTTAAACTTAAACTTGTATTCCTGCATTTGATTGGATGAAGAGTGGAGGTCACAAGTAACTGTAACAGCTGAAAAACAGCGATGCACGTATTCACGTTCTCATTTGATATATTTCATGAAACCCATTTAATTGCCGCGCTAATTGAAGTAACTGGAACTTTCACTGCTTAACCAATACAGTCACATTACTTAAAAAAAAACTACTGTGGGGCCAATCTTTGTTACTGCATACATTGTTTTTTTTTTTTAAATGGTTTCCAATGTAATACATAATTAAATAGGTATGCATTATCATCTACATCATAAGCCAACGCAACAAACCCTTTACAGTTTACTTCATTCACGCCGACCGGTGAATGAAGAGCGTGATTGGCTGCGTTGCCCCACCGGCGTGTCGGTGAATGAATCAAAGGGAACGCGGCGCCTTTTTTTTTTTTTTTTTTTTCCTGAATGATCTCCAAAAATAATCCCTTCAAAAAATAAATTGTTTCCTCCCGACTACCGAGGAAGAACTTCTCTGAAACTGATCGCTTTTTTTTTTTTTTTTTTTTGTTGGGGAGCGGCACAAAGGAATATTTGAATGAGCGGAATAAAAAAAACGAGGTAGGGGATGAATAATGGAGAACTCCCAACTTCATAGCAAAAGCAATAATCAGTCCACAACTTCACAACAGACGCTTCAATTTGAGTAAAAAAAAAACATCCTCGAAATATAGGAATACAAAAAAAAATGATGCATCTCTTCTTGGAAGCCAAGCTGTCTCAAGACATCACGCAGCGAGCCAGTAACGGACGTAACAGAGATAGAAGTGAAACGCACAATTTGCTCTCAGCACAGCGCACAATGCAGCAACAACAACAACAACAACAACAACAACAACAGCTCTCGTAAAGCACCGACAACACTTATAACAACGGCAACATTAACGCAGGTCTATTTGAGAGGACCAGATGCATTAAAGCCAGCCATGTGTTGCACATAAATTGCTCCGGCAACAATAAAAAAAATAAAATTTAAAAAAAGCACACCTGACCATAAAAGAAAGAGACGGGGGCTGTCAGGAGATACAGCGATAAAGATAATAAAGAGTACTCACCGTGGAGAAGTTCACCGGGTAGCAGTCCTCTCCTCGAAAGGTGCACTGCAGCAGCATCTCGCCGATGTCGTGACCCGTGCGGTTGTAGAAGTCGGTCATGTTGAAGAGTTTGGGCTTGAAGTTCTGGAAGTTGGCCTTATCCTTCAGGGCGGCCAGCACCTCGGGCTCGGCCAAGTGCGTGTTGGCTATTTGGTAGTTGTTGTTGAGCAGGGCCAGCAGCTCGCCCACGTGGTACAGGTCGTTCCTGGTGATCTGGGAGAAGCGGAACTCGTTGAGGTTGCAGAAGGTGACGGCCGGGAACGTGAGGTTGGTCGCCGCCACCTCGTCCAGCTTGGTGACGTGCGGGTACTCCAGGTAGTACGACACCCGGTCCACGCAGACCAGCATCAGCAGGCTGAGCGAACCGAGGAACGAGAGGCTCCAGAGAAACCGCCGGAATGTCATGTGGCCATAGGCGAATATGTGACTCATGCCATGGAGGGTGGAGATGTTAGCGAACGCCTGCAAGTTGGAGGGCCTGGTGCTTTCGATGCTTTCCTCTGAGCTTCCTTTCATGGCTGCAGAGGGATGCTCAACACTGTCTGCCGGAGGAAAAAAAAACTTCAGGTGGAAGAAAGAAGAAAAAAAAAGAAAAAAAGACTTTGCTTAGCAACAGCAAAAAAAAAAAAAAAAAAAATCCAGAATCCAACCCGGCGGTGTTTTTTTTTGGGGGGGTGTTTTTGGCACTGCTGCTTCTTTTATTCCCCTCAAAGAAGTGGTAAACGCCAACAAGAAATAGACAACTTTAAAACGGTTGTCAGTCTCTGTAACAGTTTTCTTTTCATCACAATTCACCTGCCGCTGGCTGTCAGCTGTTCCTGTAGTCCCAGGTCTCCCCCCCCCCCCACCACCACCACCACCACCACCCACCCCCCCACCTTCTCTCTCTCTCTCTCTCTTCCTGCTATTTTATTATCTCCCAACACTGTCTCTCTCACTCCCGGCTCAGCTCCTTTGTACGAGGACGGCACCAGAAACACCCACTTCGACCACAACGCAGTGCCTCCCGAGTCCTGAGTGGCGTGAAAAGGGGACGAGGACACAAAGGAGAGAGGAAAGAGAAAATAGAAGGAGACATAGAGGATAGAGGCGAGAGATGAGGTGGTGGGGGTCTGCAATGAAAAGGGGCTAGCGTTTGGAGAGAGGTGTGCTAAGCCTGAGCAGTCAATGGGACCCGTCCTCCTCTAACCGGAGAGAATGCCTCTACATCGCTGTGATAATGGGATGCGATGGGTTTTTGGGGGTTTTTTTGTGAATGGAAGTAATAAAAAAAAGAAGGAAAAAAAAGAGAGAAATGGCTCACTGGTCCCTTCGCTGCCACCTTCCTCTTTTCCCTCGTGTCTTTCTTTTTTTTTTGCTCCTCTTTTTCTCTCCCCCCGGAAAATATATATTTTTTTTAAACAGGGGGGGGGGGAGGGGGGTCAGAGACCTCCGACCAGCACGCCGATGTGCTTGACAAACCGACCGGCGTTTCTCACAGCTCCTGCAGGGGTTCCACTTGCAGAGATCCTCAGAAAAAACCACCTCTTGATGCTTTACGGCCAACCCCCCCGCCCCCCCCCACCAGCAAAACCACTAAAGACGCTTCGAGACCTCCAGCTTTAGTCCTGCTAACAAACAGATTTATATTCTGCCGTGTGGAGCCTTCCACACTCTTTTTCGCTTCCTCTCTCTCTCTCCCTCTCTCTCTCCCTCTCTCTCTCTCTCTCTCCCACCACTCCCCCATGTCTTGCTCTCTCTCTCTCTCTCTCTCTCTCTCCCTCATCCTCTTTAGTAGTCAGGATCCATCCCACTGCTGAATGGCTGCTTTGCTTGTGTGTGTGTGCTTACAAGGGGAGGGGGGGGGGGGGGGACAGCACCTTCGCTGTGTTTATTGTTCTCTAAATCTGTCTCCGCCCGCCACACATGCTCCTTCCCATACAAACGATGCTACAGGTTTGCACGTTTGAACCTTTTATGCAGAACAATTCGAGCAAAATGTACGACCGAGGTTTTTTTTTTTATCCTTCATCATTACAGAGAATTCATTAAACGTGTTGATTGCTGATGCGGTTCTTCTCTTGTGACAGCACGGGGTTAAATATTTCCATATTTCCAAGAGATGGACTAATGCCAAAAAGCGTTTTTTGGAGTCAGGCTCCAGCAGTCCGGCGATGTGGTTCGCAGTGTGTGTGTGTGTGTGTGTGACGACGTAGAGGGGGGGGGGGGCGGCGAGACCAGTAATGGAGTTTGGTGATTTTACTTTGGTTAATATTTATTTCATTAAACCATTTCCTTTTCTGGGGGTGGGGATGTCTTATTATCATAACAATAGGTGAACTGCAAAGGATATGAACCACAGCCCTTGAGGATTAAATCAATATTCTGCCCTAGTAACCACGCACAGTGACCATAGCAACCGTCACCCACACCACAGAGGTATGCGATTCAGATGAATCTGAGCGAAGCATTTCGTCTGTAAAACCTTTGAGACGTCAACCCCCTCATGTTGACAACGGTCGAGATGCAAATAAGAATGGAAAAATGACACATGATGCCTGAAGTGATGGAATATTGTGCTTTTCATCACACTTTTCACATGACGTTGAATACTATTGTCTGGCAAAACAACGTCGGGCATATTGCAATTTCAAAACTACAAGACAGGAGGCTTTTTGTTTGCTTCTTCCGAGCCCCACGAACACAGGACGAGCTCAAATCAACAGACCGAGCACATCCAATACTATTTCATATCCAAATGTCACTGACTTTATTAAGATGCTTGGATTTACAAGTGGTTGATGCTTGAGGTTATAATCCCCTCCTGCTCGACACTACTTTGTATTCACGGTCGTGACCGATTAACGATTAATGTGCTAAAAAAATTTTAAAAAAAATGATGGATGAACTCGCTGGAGTTTTATCACGTCTTCATTCTCCTCTCCTCCACGTCAACGTTGACAAACAACGACGGACTCAAAACACAGACAGAGATGGTACTTTACAGATATATAACACCGAGCTCCACAGTGAGAATCAGAACACGCACACACACACATACATATATATATATATATATATATATATTAATGTGTCCATGATATGAAGTGTCCTTCCAGAGAGAACCTCCCCCTTTAATAAGAGCAAAAACAGGAAACCCTGGGAGGTGAAACGGTTTCACAGCATCTGAGCAATGATCTGAAACGTCAACAAACTAAAAAAAAAAAGTACGATTGTGATCAATAACTAAATTGTCATATTTACATTTCCTCATATATATATATATATTCAATATCGGAGTGGTGATTGTTGTCACTCATCGTTGCATAAATCTGCATCCGACATTAAATTCCTACACTCTTCACGGCAGGCTGTTTTTTAATTTAAAAAAAAATTAATTTCCCCTTTTGGCTAACGTTGTCCCGTGTACAGATTAGCAAACTTTAATCCCGAATGCACACTATAGCGAGCGTGCCTGTCTGTTGCAGATTGCAGGATGAAAAGTGGTGGACTTTTTTTAAAACAGTGGTAGAAAGCGCGGCATAATAATGCAGCGTTTTAATAAGGAATAACACCTCCGGCTTAGAGAGGCCGGTCTGTTCCTCCACAGCTGACCCAATGTGAACGAGCCCAGGTGTGTTCATGGACTCGTT
>NC_046982.1:19884877-20067377 GCF_009769545.1 Cyclopterus lumpus | reverse complement strand
TATATATGTATATATGTATATATATATATATATATATATATATATATATGTATATATGTATATATATGTATATGTATATATGTATATATATGTATATATATATATGTATATGTATATATGTATATATATGTATATATATATATATATATGTATATATGTATATATATATATATATATATATGTATATATGTATATATGTATATATATATATATATATATATATATGTATGTATGTATATATATATATATATATATGTATATGGTGGCTTAGTGTGACAAAAATCAAAAGGCATTTATATTTAACCTTGTTTCTGAAGTTGAGACAGTTCAAACAAAGATGGCAACCAGAAGTTACAGTGTGTTTGCTCATTTTAGGTGTGGGATACATTTTTCTTTAAGGAAAATAGCACTAATGCATTAAATTATGATTAAAAAAAATACATTTCTGGGATATGTTCTTCAAGCTGAGAAAGGAGGTTGTCTATCAATCTACATTTGACTGAACAAGACTTGCACAACATGACAAAACTGGACAAAAATCACATCCGCAGCATGTTTGTGTACTACCGTTAGCTCTATTTAAAGATCTAAATCTAGAAATGTCTTCAAAAGGTGAAGTGTTTCAACTTACTCTTTGTTTTTCATAAAGAAGAAAAACACCTTGCATTGCTCTGACTCGATTGTAATCACCATCCATCTCATGGTATAATGACAACGAATACATCAGAGGTCATCCTTATTTCAAAATACAGCAAAGTCACCTGACAAGATCAATTATTCAGTTGTACATATTTACAACCCGACGTGAGGAAATAATGCAACATTGTATCCCTTGTTATGCATCTCTAATCAGTGTTTTTAAAAGACGTGCACCGTCAAACTGAATAGCACTTGATTACAGGATAATGGCACCGTGTCCCAATCTGCATAACATGGAGGAACTGATAGAGGTCTTTCTAATTAGGGTGGTGTTTAAATCAGGCTTTACATACACCAATTAGGCCACCCTCGTCAACATCCTCCAAAAAGCCAGGCTCACTGGAGATGATGCACTTGGATGTGACTCACGTCGCCGACTTTGTTATTGTTCAGACACCCCGTTTTTTTTGTATTAGATGTTATCCAGTATTCTTGGTAACGATGAATGTTATTATTATGAGGGCGATGCGGTCTTTGATGGCACTAACTTTTTTCACGATTATCGTGCCCATTGTTGCATCTTGCGCCCCCCCCCCCCCCCCCCCCCCCCCCCCCCCCTCTCGTGCCCACGCCCGGTGGCACTCATCGCAGGCAGACTGCTATCCGAACACATTACGGATGGACGCATTAGTGACTGATGCAGATGCCCGGGCTGCCCCGGCTTGCCTTGTTTTTTTCGTGCGAGAGTGCATCATTAGAAACATGTTCCACTTGGCAGGGAAGCGCGTATTAACTGCAACCGCAATGAAATGAGGTGGTGATGGATGGTTAAAGTTACGCGGGGACTATTAGGTTGAAATATGAACCTCTCAATTGTCGTGATGAAACAAAGGGCTATTTGTGCGTGGTGATCAGTGCATTGAGAGACAATTGGAATCTGTAAAGACCAATTCAATACATTATAGGTAGAAGAGAGAGAGAGAGAGAGAGAGAGAGAGAGTGGGGGGCTCTGAGCTGGAAAAAAAAAAGAAAAAAAAAAAAGAGTACACAGAAAAAAGTAATCACGCTTCCAGGGAAATAGTTTTGGAGCTATACTGTTGCAATTCGAGGCTCGATAAATTCACTTATGTTCTCCAACCAAACATCCCGGAAGCATCGTGATGAGACCTGGGGGAGATTTGCAAACGGGGCATAATGTCAAAGCCCCATTGTGGACTCTGATGAGCCATATATGTGGAAGGAAACCAGTGATTGGCTATCAAAGGTGCTTTAATGGCACTGCGAGTGTGTGTGTGTGTGTGTGTGTGTGTGTGTGCGTGTGCGTGCGTGTACCTTAATGTGTGTGTGGACTGCCAAAGTCAATACGATATTAGCCACGGTGTAAATCCGAATCAGCAGACAAAGACCTGAACGCCTTCAGATGATGCCGGTAGCCAATTAAGCTCGCTCATCATCTCCCCCATCACGTTTCCATAGTGACCTCCCATCCGACCACAACCCAACACCTCGGACCCTATATCCCTCTTCGACTCCCCTCGGTGTGAATTAAAATGTGTAAATGACATATTAATTGCTCTCTACCTCCTCTGACAGGAATAAACAATAAGCTAACACATTAATGAAAGAAACCATCTGATGGATAATTGATTGCTCTGATGTCACGGGCGGCACTCTCTAAACTTAGAAAAAAGAAAAAAAAACTTTGCACTACTGTTTCAGATCCAATTGCAAACCCATTAGCATTTAATATTACTGTAATTACTGTGTACATTTCATTATGTTCTCAGTATATTAAATGACTGCTCAGTGTGGAGGGGGAGGGCTATAGTTTAATCTCTTTCTGTATTACTGTGTGCCACAGTACTCAAAACAGCATTAAGAGGCGCATAATTAGAGGGAACTAATTGCCTATGATTGCATAAATTAAAGCGGCTCGCTCTCATCAGGCCTGTTGCTGATGTCCGGCCTCAAGAAGGTTGACCACAGTGTGGAAAACCTCTGGTGGGTAATGTGAGGAAACCAAAGATGTAATATGTCCACAGGGGGAAGGGTGTGTGTGTGTGTGTGTGTGTGTGGGGGGGGGGGGGGGGGGGGGGTTACTACTGCTGATGTTTTTCAGAGTTTTTCAGAGAAAAAAGAAACACGGATGCCTACCATTTGAGAAATGAATTTATCGAAGTCGCATGTCTTTTTTTCCCCATTAGTGAGTGTTTAGTTCAGCGTTTTAAATAATTGCGTTACCAGGAATGATATTTAAAATACATTTGGGAGTCAATGAGGCGGGAAAGTGCCTACATGTTTTGCTGATGACACCCGGGCCATTTGGAAGACATCAAAGTAGAGAGGAGGTAGCCCAGATGCATATTATAAACTCATTATGTGTATCATTTAAAAAGGATGTACTCCAGGAGCAAAAAAAAACAAAAAAAAACAAATATTCCTAGTCTCTCTTCTCTTCTGGTAATGTGTGTTTTCAAAGTTGAAACTCTTACTCGCCTTCAGTTTAATGTGGCGTCTATTACCAAACTGTAACATAAAATAAATGACCTTGATTTCCATACCGGAAACAGTCGTTAAAAGGTATAGATGAGACGCAGCGAAATGGGGATGGGAGGTAAAAAAAAAAAAAAACCTCTTCCACGAGCAAAAGAAAATATCACGTCTATCAACACCTTGTGTTTGAGGGCTTCACGTGCATTGTGATGGACTCCCGGATAAACAGAGGTTAAAACATATGAGCGATTCTGTATATACATTGTGTGTTCCAATGCAGCACATTTTAATATAAATCAGTCTCAGAGAATCCATCAGAGTTTAAAGGATGGGAGCAGTTTTTTTTTTTTTTTTGCTGCCGGATAGAATTTTCTATACCAATGCGTTTTTGGAAAAATGACGGTCCATCAGTCAAAAGAGATGTTTGTCAGATGCCAGAGCGAGTAGGCTTTGGAGGCTTAATTACGTGCCGTCCCTCCGCCATCACGACGCCGCACGTGGGGCAGAGTGACACAGCGGTTGCCAGTCGTTCAGCCTAATGTGCTAAATGCAGGGAGCCGTGTGGATACATAAAAATCCATTAAGGCTGCTTGAAATAAAATAGAAGAAAAAAATAAATAAAAAATACTGAGCAGAAAAATACATTTTGCCAACACATACTCGCTGGGGGTGGGGGTGGGGGTGGGGGGGGGGGGGCTTAAAATAAGGGCATTGCCATTTGCTCTTCTTCTCCAGGGCTGCAATTTAACCCTGAAAGTTGTGCCCGATGTCCAAAAGCCACCTATTAACTTTTTGGAGTTTAAGTTCAAAAGCCGTGCTGGCAAACGATTTATGTTGCAACGTCTTCACGCTTTAAACTGTTCTTGCTCATTCGGAGTACAAGAGGCGGAAATATATCTGCAATAACATATATAGTTAATCCAGAATGTTAGTTAATCGTGCACTCACAAAAGTGACTCCTGTGTTAGCTGCTCTGCACCGGCTCCCTGTAAAATCACAAGAATCACGTTTAAAATATTCTATTACCATATTGCTCCACTAGAGAGCTTGTAGTACCATATTGCCCCACTAGAGAGCTGCTCACTAAATGCGGGGCTACTTGTGGTTCCTAGAGTCCTAAAAAGTAGGATGGGAGCCAGAGCCTTCAGTTATCAAGCTCCTCTTTTATGGAATCAGCTTCCACTTTCAGTCCTGGAGGCAGACACAGTCACCACATTCAAGAATAGACTTAAGACTTTCCTGTTTGATAGTGCTTATAGTTAGGGCTGAATCAGGTTTGACCTGGTCCAGCCCCTTGATATGCTGCTATAGGCTTATAGGCTGCTGGGGGATGTTTTAGGATACACTGAGCACCTATCTCATCTTCTCTCTCTACTTATGGATGGATTTACATCTCTCCATTGCACCTTATTAACTCTGCTTCCTCCCCGGAGTCTTTGTGACTTCTCAGAGGGTCACATGACATCTATTGCTTCTGTCCACCCGGGGAGAGGGATCCTCCTCTGTTGCTCTCCCGAAGGTTCCTTCACTTTTTTTTCTCCGTGAAATGTTTTTTGGGAGTTTTTCCTGATCCGAAAATTTGTTATTTTTGTATATTTGGGCTAAAATAAACTGAATTGAATTCGAATTGAATATATTTGTTATATATAGATATATATTTCTTTTTTAAGGAAGCACACCTCCCACTTGTCGCCGATTCAAGTTCTGTCTCATAAGATGCGATGCGATTGCATAAATATGTGTTCTGTCGCCTTCTTCAAACAGCGTGCATCGTAGTTACAAAACAACTCATTTGTACTTGCAGCCCGACGGAGACACTTCATGGCTGTAACTTCAGCTGGAGGCGAGTAGGAGAGGCTCGAGTGGCTGCGTGTGAGACATAAAAATAGCATTACTTGTCACACTCCGGGGAGGGTCTCGTACCGAATATCAAAAAACAACTCTGTGAACCAAACCCGTGAAGAGCCGGCGGGCACATAGTGGACATCAGGCCAAGGGGAGGAAGAAACAACAACAGAAGCTGAGAGACGGGCCTTAATCCCACCCACACATCCCACACACACACACACACACACACCAGGGGAAACATTCAGCATGTCGGGGGGCAGCTTCGTCTTCACGTCCACGGCCTTGCGCTCCCTGGAACTGGACGGCGACATGCTGGAGAGACACAAGCACAAGAAGCAGCTGACCGGCCATCACTTCAACCGCTACATGCTGAAGAAGGAGATCAGGGACCGGGCGCCGCTGAGGTCCGGCACTTTGCCGCCGGCCCTCTGCCAAGACGCGGTGGTCCAGAACGCTCTGTACACCGGAGACCTGGAGGCCGTGCAGCACCTCTTCCCCCGAGGAGCCACGGCCAACCTCATCATCGAGCCACAGGGAGGGGACATGCGCTGGGTGCCCGCAGGCGACGGTGAGAGGCAACATTGTGTCATTCATTGGATGCTGTATACCATTTGGTGCACGGCGATGGGACTTTATATTGATTTCCTGGAGATTTGCATTCCAAAATGAACAAAAGTGAGACACACAAAAAAAGTAAATCACTGCTTTGAAACTTCAATACGCAAACTGCAAGTCATATGTCGCTAGTGCCGGTATTTAGAGACACAGCGATGTGATATTTATAGGAAAGAACACGAGGCAATATTTATAGAAACCCTCATGCGTCCACCGCATAAACAAACTCGAAGGGTTGGCTTCAGTCGGGCCCTGTAACTGAAGAATGGACAGACTCACATTTTAAGTTCTGGCTTGTTGAGTTTCCTGCAAATGTATGATCAAGACTCCCGAGTTAAAATGTCGTATATATGAACACATAACGCAAATAATGGCTCATTAACTACATTACGACATTAACAACGTGCTTCTCCTAAACTTCACGAGTGCCAGAGAGAATTGTCCGGGTGACCTCAGTGAATTAGCTGAATCGGCATGTGACACACCAGGTCACCGGCCTCACCGGGTCAAGCTGAATATCACATAACACCCGCCTGAAATAGCCCCATCTGCACAAACAACCATCACAAAGCGCGTATTTCCTCCAGGATAAACCAGCCTACTTAAGCTTTTAGATTAATGCAGAAAATAAGCTAAAAATTATGATTCGTACACCTTTTATTCAGTGAGATAATTTTTTTCCGCAAATAAACACCACTTTATTGATTTCTGGAGCGCGAATACAATTGTATGAGGTGGAAGGCTAACGTGAGGCTGTAAACGATCGCTTGTTAGCGACCGGCCATTTTTTTTTTTAAGAGACGATAAAGCTTCAAAAATTCCATTTACTGCCGTCTTTTATGTCGTAGAAGTAAAACGTTCAAATATCTTAAACTCGTGTTAACTGCAGGCTTTATTTCAGGCATCTAACCCATTGAGAAAAACTATACATTTGAGTCGAAGGGGATATAGGAAGTGTTGAGTATTTTATTGAGTGTTGGGAAAAGTCACGAAAACCATTCATTCTTTGACAATGTGACAGCATTCTTGGATTACATGCATATTTCCAGGGCTCCCTCCCGCGGGTGGAGCTCAAAGTCGACTTTGTATTTGCCCCTCTGCCGCTGGCAGGACTTTGGTCCATGAGCTACGAGCAGGAGCTGACCACGCCGCTTCACATCACGGCGGGCCGAGGCTTCGCCGACTGCCTGAGGCTGCTGCTGCAGCGGGGGGCCGATGTGGACCAGGCGCCCGGGGGCACCACCGCCCTGCACGAGTCCTGCGAAAGCTGCCAGCCGGAGTGTACCAAACTGCTGCTGGTCCACGGCGCCAACGCCAACGCCGTCACCGGAGACGGCTTCATGCCTTTGCACGTTTGCACAAACCCCGAATCTTTCGAGTGAGTAAAGTGGAAACGCGTGTTGTCGAGTCGAGAGGTCAGCGGACTCACACTTTAGTTATGACATCTGCTCGCTGCTTGTTTTTTGGTCATAAACTATACTGGTCGTACCAGACTCAAGCCTGGACGCCGTTATTGAATTTAAGTATGCTTTAATGAGAAGAATACTGTGCTATAACCAGAGATTGGTGACATTATCAACCATGAGCTAAGTTGCTGGTCGTGACAGAGCAAGAAAGGCCGCAGCAGCAAAACCTGTGGATTGAAATGAGGGTGCTTTTATTGCAGATTAATTTGTTTCTGAGAGACGCGTAGTCTCACTGTTGAGGGCGCAAACAGAGAAGAACGTGGAGAATTGGTGCTGGAGAAATGCATGAAATGTAATGAGTGTCTGCCTCTCAACGTGGTGCAAAGAGCCTCCGACAATCAACACATTCAGGGTAATGCTTTGTCTGGAAATAACCGTAATCACATCCATATCCATGTTCATGGATATCTGGTTTAAAACCAAGTTAGATTCACACATTTGGAACATGGCGTGTGGTGTTTATGAAGATGGCACTTCCTCCGGTAGGGATAGTGGGGACAACTGAGCTCCCGTTTGCGTGGGAATACAACTCGCAACCTCTTGTCTGCAGATGTGCCAAGAGCCTGCTGCAGTACGGAGCGGCGATCACCGGCCGCACGCTGGACGACGACGACACGCCGCTGCACGTGGCGGCCAGCCACGGCCTCCCGCAGCACGTCGAGCTCTACCTGCGCTACGGAGCCGCGGTGGACAAGCGGAACGGCGAGGGCCTCACGCCCCTCATCGCCGCTTGCGCGCGACCCCAGGAGGTGCAGGAGCTCGAGCGCTACTTCGAGGTGTGCCGGATGCTGGTGGGCGCCGGGGCCGACGTGCACGCCGCGGACCGGGACAAGCACACCCCTCTGCACGTGGCCTGCAAGAACGCCAACGCGGACGTCGTGGATCTGCTGCTGGCCAACGGAGCGCGCGTTAACGACATGGGGTACGGCGGCGAGGCGCCCATGCACAACATCCTGAAGGTGGCGTGCTACAAGGGTTCCCATCGGCCCGAGAGGATCGTCCGAGCGCTGCTCAACCACGGTTCCATCCGGGTGTGGCCTGGAGCTCTGCCCACGGTACAGGACGCCGCAAAATGAATGAAGTATAACGAACGTGTGCACATGCGATCCATGTCAGCCAAAGCATGCAAAAACACCGGTTTGAACTATAGTGCATGGAGCAATTATTCATCAAGGTGTGTCGTTTTGCATAATCAGCTCGTTCTGCACATGTGACACCTTGAGGAGGAGTCTGGAACACGCTCAGTTGTGTCCTCACACTGTTCCAGACTTCACAACTTCACGTTCAAATCATTTCCCCGTTTCATGACACAACATGAAGTGTTGCACTCTGCGGGAAACAGACTACAACCATCAGTGAACCCACGTGCACCAGACAAAATGCCTGGTTCCTAATTAGGCAAGTGTTAATAGGAGATTAATTAGCACTAATTGCATAATTTCCAGTTAAACCCCTGGAGGGAAGACCAATCTGTTCATTTCACAAGTGTTTAATTACTTTATTTCTCCAGTTTCTATGGAGTCACGGGGCTCGCTCGTGAAACTTAAATGATGATTGTATGAACCCGTGCTCCGTGTCGTGGTGTTTGTACTTCGCAGGTTCTGAAGCACTGCTGTGGGTCTCCACGCGCCATCGAGGTCCTGCTCAACGCCTACAGCCGCCTCAAAGTCACGGACGCCTGGGTTGAGTCCGTGTCCTCGGAGGCGCTGAAGGCAAGATGGTTCAAGCATTCATTCATAAAGTTAGACACATGTTTTTAGGTAATACTAAGAAGGCAAAAGTGATATCAAGTGATGTGGTTTTGTTCCTCCAGGAGCACCGAGAGTTCTACGAGTCCGTCTTCTCGTTGGCACAGACTCCTCGCGCCCTGCAGCACTTGGCACGCTTCAGGGTCAGGGTCTTCCTGGAGGGCCGGGTGCACAAGGTGGTCCCCAAACTGGAGCTGCCCACCTTCATCAAGAACTACCTGCTCCTGGAGTACAGAGACTATGTCCACTGAAGATGTGTGTGTGTGTGTGTGTGTGTGTGTGTGTGTGTGTGTGTGTGTGTGAGTGTGTGTGAGTCCTGATCAAGCCCCATGATTTATTTAAATAGTGGCACCAAGCAGCTGCTGGTTCTCCAGCGACACGTTGGTTGTTGTACCACTAGAGGGAGCTATTGCCTAGAGTTGATCAAACACATGGCAGGTATACCATTTGTTTTATATTTTAATATATTTTACTTCTTCTTTTTTGTACTTAATGCACTTGATATCAAAGAGGCTCAGACACTTTTGTTTATAATACTTATTATGGTATAGTTTGATGTTAATGGGACACAGTGACAAGGTGTTGTACATTGAGGATTGCTTTAACATATTTGCATAAATAATTATTCCCATCGGTATTATTGTAATTAGGCGTTTTCTATTTTAATAATATATGCTCGATGTAAAATAAAAAAATATTCCACCATGGCATTGTCTGGTCATTGTTGATTTATTATTTCGGTTTTCTCTCGTGCTTCTTGTTTTTCTATACTCTCGGTTTGTATATCAATAAAATAAAATGCATTTATTTTTCCACCGGATTGAGCAGTTGTTATCAAACTACACTGTAAATATAAAGAAGTTCGACTTTAAAAACGAGCTGAAACTAAACTAAATCCTGTGGAATAACGAGTGTGATTCGTGCTTTTATCAAGAGGCTCTGATAAAGTTACTCAACTGGTCATATGATTCAGAAATAAATAAATAAAACATGATTTGGGAAGTTGCACCTGTCTGTCAGTCTCTCGGACATCAAGGAAGAAAAGGTGAAGTAGGAGTTATCATTATGGTCACGTGTTAATTATCTGCTGGCTTAATTTCATAAATTGTATAATGAAACAACAGCAATATTTTTTCAGCACTTCGTCTGATATTATATATACATATATTTGTTTTTTTATATAACAGGCGATTTCCTGTTGGGCCTATTTAAGACATATTGAAGACCAGAAATTAGATTTAAATGACAAATATCCTATATAAATCTAAATTGACCACACACACAAAAAAAAAACATGATTAATACAACATGTAAAGAGGAGTGCTCTCCAAAAGAAAAGGGAGAGGAGCTGAGCAAATGGTTTCAATAGATCAGAGAGAGGTGCTGCTGCAGTCACTTGCAATTATAAGAATTAGCCTGGCCGGGCCCTCCACTGCTAATCAGAGCCGGTGTGATATGTTTATGTCCTCGTGCAATCAGGCGACCAGTTGGAGAGCCCGGGCACCCAGGCCTCAATAGGGCTAATCATCATCAGCTCCCATTGCCATTTAAAAAAAGGTGAAATGATCTGCGATTAAACCTCTGCTTAAAGAAAAGATAAGAGATTCTTTTTTTGTATGTCTCTTTGGATCAGGAATACATTACAACTGTGTGCATAAATGTGTGCATTATTTAACTTAATATATATATATATGTATTTATATTTACACACACATATATATATATATTTATAAATATATACATATATGTATATATATATATATATTTATAAATATATACATATATATAAATATATAAAACAATATATATATTTATAAATATATACATATATATAAATATATAAAACAATATCTATTTATATTTATAAATATATATATAAATATATGTGTAAATATAAATACATATATATATATAAAGTTAAATAATGCACACATTTATGCACACAGTGGTAATGTATTCCTGATCCAAAGAGACAATATATATATATATATATATATATATATATATATATATATATTCATTTATTTTATTTGTGTAATTTGTGTAAACGTTAAGGGAGGATTTACGTGACAGCTGACCGGTGAGAGACGTTAAAAGTTTATCATTCACAGCTCTTTAAATAAATTCCCCGGAGTTCAAACAACGTGGAATCACTCAAATTTGACTTTGGCCCACTCTTGTGTCCGCGTGCACACCGCAGTTGACCTCGCATAAACGCCTTTTATCCCAATCTAATTTGGCGCAGAGTATCTCTCTCCAGGGAACAATTGTTGCGGCACTTCTCTCTCTTTTCTTTTTTTACTTCTTTCTCTTCCTGAAGCCCAACGCATTGTTTTTAGCCGCAGAGAATGGGCCAGAGAGCGGAGAAACATCTGCCTCTCCTCCCTCCCTCCCTCCCGGCTCCGATGCCCATCGGCCCCGATATCACCCAAACAAAAGTCACCGTTGTTTTACTCCGTCCCTTGAATCCAGAGTAATTACTTATCATCAATCAAAATTAATAATAGCTGATTGGGTTGGTGTGGTCAACGATTATAGAAGGGGAAGGGCTGGAGCAGTCTCTCACACCGTTTTGAAGTCAATGGTGAACCTGGCAAAAGGGAGGAGGAGGAGGAAGAGGAGGAGGAGGAGGAGGAGGAGCAGGGCTTTGCGGAGGGGGGGGGGGGGCGACCCGTCTATTTGGTCTCCACTGGGAAACTACCGCCTCTCAAGACGGCCAAAAAGTCAGAGGCTGAATAAGGAAATGAAGCGTAATTTGAGGAAGATGGATGAGCCCCCAGGGAAACACCCCCTTTTCATTCCTCTTGTATTGCAGATGATAACCAATGCGCTCTCGCCCTCTCTCTCTCTCTCTCTCTTTACGCGCGCGCGCACGTACGTAGCCACATATTGGAGAGGGGCTGGGGGAGGAGTTGGAGAGAGAGAGAGAGAGAGAGAGAGAGAGAGAGAGAGAGAGAGCGAGTGTTTATGTCTGAGTGTGTGACAAATAAGAGGGTTAGGGTAGCGGCGGGGCTCACAACAAAGCGCCCGGACCGCCCGACGCATACAGAGCGCAGAGATCCGGAGAAAGCAGTCCACTTCCCGGGGATGACAGCACGCCAGAGGATCTACTTTACGCTCACTCCGCCTTTGCACTGAAACTTTTTTTTGCGCCGTCGCCGAAGGGGAAAAAAAAAAATTATATTAAAAAAAAAAGGACACCTGCCTTTCAAGTTTACGGCAAATTTAAAAAAAAAAAAAAAAAGTGTTTTTCCTGCAAACATGCAGAGACCAGGCGGCCATGGGACGGCGTTTTCAATCGACTCCCTGATAGGGACTCCGCAGCCCCGACCGGGACACCTGCTGTACACGGGCTACCCGATGTTCATGCCGTACAGATCGCTGGTTATCCCGCAGGCTTTGACCCACTCGCCTCTATCGTCTGGTATACCTCCACTCGCACCTTTGGCTTCTTTTGCGGGACGGCTCACCAACACGTTCTGTGCCAGTTTGGGACAAGGGGTGCCCTCCATGGTGGCGCTCACCGCGACCATGCCGAGCTTCTCGGATCCTCCGGACAGTTTCTACCCTCCGCAGGAGCTCCCAGGTCCCCGTGTAAGCGCCGCGGACCCCGGAGCGAGAAGGCAGGAGAGCCCGCACTCCGATGAGCGCCACAGCCGGGACAAGGGCTCCGAAAGGCTCAACTTCTCGGAAACTTTTCAAACAATATCAGGTAAGCTCGGGACATAAAGTGACTTTATTTATGGCATTTCATCAGCTTGCAAAACGCTCACGTGACCGCTGTGAGAGGTTGTTGGCCCATGTTTTGGTGTCAGAGATGCCAATTAAAAGGAAAAGGAAAAACGCATCTTACATCAGTTTTGCCATCGTGGCATAATTATTAATGATACGTGTATTAGAGCTCAGATTCATGGGGAGGCAACCTGGTGACAATTAAACCCTAAACTATGTCCTTCCAGATACAATAATTGTTTTTATTGACATGAATTCAGAATTATTCGTCATACTATTAGAACAAATTGGAGGGCATGTTTAAAAAAAAAAAAAAAAAAAAAAAAACGTTTTAAGGAAACTTCAGTCGGAGATGAAGTTGCCAGAAACAGTTGCAGTGTGAAAACTTACAGAACAACGCACTGTGTCAACAGGACAGCTGTAAAAAGGCCCACAGGGAGTCGAGTTATGTAATATAAACATTTGGAGAGTTTTCAGCTCCTCTGTTTTTGGATATTATCTCTCCCAGCTCACTAAAACACACGCACACACACACACACACACACACACACACACCATGATTGATGTATAAGGGTTTGGGGACACGTTGCGTAATGGTCGCCCCTCGTAGACTCAAGTGACTCAACGTGGACGTCGTCCGTTTCTTCTTTCCCCCCCCCCCCCCCGTTCAGGTGAGACCAAACTGTACAGCTCGGACGACGAGAAGCTGGACCTCAAATCCTCCGCGGACACCGCGTGCAGCGACCGGGAGGACAGCTCCGCGGACAGCGAGAACGAAAGCTTCTCGGACGGCAACAACTGCGGCTCTCTGTCCCAGAAGAGCAAGCTGAAAGCCGGGTCGCAGGATGCGCTACCGACCGGCGGCTCGGCGGGGAAGAGCCGCCGGAGACGGACAGCTTTCACCAGCGAGCAGCTGCTCGAACTCGAGAAGGAGTTTCACTGTAAAAAGTACCTTTCGCTGACTGAGCGCTCGCAGATCGCGCACGCGCTCAAACTGAGCGAGGTGCAGGTGAAGATCTGGTTTCAGAACCGCAGGGCCAAGTGGAAACGGATCAAAGCCGGCAACGTCAACAACCGGTCGGGAGAGCCGGTGAGGAATCCCAAAATCGTGGTGCCCATCCCGGTGCACGTCAACAGGTTCGCCGTGAGGAGTCAGCACCAACAGATAGAACAAGGGAGCAGGCCATGAACTCGAGATCTCAAAATATGAATAATAATAATTAAAAAAGAAACACTTACATTGACTCTTATCTTCCACTGATTCGTTGAACGCATGAAGCACAAACATGGAGGATTCAAATTTTTGTGATTTTTTTTTTTTGGAGCGGAGAAGGTTTGCTCGTGGACAGATCAATTATTTGGCAATATGCTGTCATTTTTTATTTTTATTTATTGCTGTGAATATGTAAATATAAATGGGTAAAAATTGGTACAAATGGGCACTACGAGAGGAGACTGTTTTTTTTTTTTTTTAAAGTATTTATATGTTGGGCCAAAATGTTCTGTTGGTTTTATGTGCATGTCCTCATTTTGGTGAAGAATAATTTTTTGTTTGTTTTGTTGTTTCGTACAATTTGTTGACCACATTTGCATGTAAGACGTTTTTTTTTTAATTTTAAATTTTTTTAACTTTTTGTTTGGCAACTGAAGGAACCACCTTTTGACAGCTTATTTGTGGAGGAAAAAAAAAGAAAAAGATGGAAATAATGACCAAACAAGGGACGACTGTAAAGTATATTGACCTAATAAATCGCTTTATACGAAAGTTGGAATCCAGATTGTATTATTATTGTTCAGAAGGGGAAGAGCAAATATGATTTTTTTTGTTTTATGGTATGGGAGTTTATTTTATCCATGCTAAAATGAAAAAAATGAAAATGTAGCGACTCAGTATATCCAACATGCGGCCAGGCGGCTATTTTGATATTATTTACCCATAAATAAAAGAAAAATCCTAAAAATTATTCAACATTTTAACACAATATCACCCTATAATTTCAACATTTATGAAAGCTTTCACGAAGCGTTGCAACTGAAAAGTTCGCCCACATTTGAACGTGTTAATTACACTCGTGTTGGTTTTAATCACTTGAGTTTATAATTTATTTCTCCCTAAAAACATCAGTATACCTGAAAGAAAGAAAAAAAAAATCTTTAAAATAAAAAAATACAGCAGCATGAATGGATTCCTCTTCAGGAGGCCATGTTGTCTCAAGTGGAGGGATGGATCCTCATTAGACTGAACATTCAACACTATAATGAATTTATATCTATCAGTCACCATGACAACCAAACCGACAGCAGCCGTTATACGTCAATCTGTGAGCTACACATATTATTTTGGTAAAAATAATAATGGACTTATTTTATAAGACAGAGGCTTAAAATGTATTTTAAAGATGATACAAATGTTTAAAAAAAAACAAACATTATAATTAGATTTTTTTTAATATAACTAATTTCTAGAGAGATTTAGTTTGATATTTACTTTAAATACTGCCACCTGTAGATAATTCTTACAAAATAAAACAAATACAACAAATATTAATATTACAGATAAAGGTTTTCATACAAATATAAACTCCTATAGCTAAAAAATACAATTATAACTCTAGGACTGTTTGCCCATCTACAAAGATGGTGCATATATAGACCAATACGGAAACTTCAATGTAAAATAATACAGCTGCAATATTCCAATAATCTCTCACTAAAATAATGTTTAGCCACATATCCATTTACAGGAAAGGGGGAAACAGGGCTCAACGTTTTATGCAAACATTCATATCCACGTTCCTGTGAACTGTTTCCAGACACGTTGGAATAATTTCACTTCCGCTCAGATGAGAGACGGTGATTGGGTTTTTCACCCTTTTCCAAAATAGACCCTGCATGCAGCCTCGTGTTGAAGCTACGCTGCAGCAGCACCTGTTGAAGGGGCGAGATTCCTCACATGTGTTTTTAAGTATTCTTATTTCATTAAATCCAACGGGGCTCTTTATTCATCAGTATTTAGCCAAACAAATATGGAGGGTTTGAAATTGGATATATGTGAGGAAGCACGTTATTACCTAACATGTTATGTCCCTCAAGCCTCTCTCACACACACGCACACACACACACACACACACACACACACACGCGATTGTTATCTCAAATTTGACCTCAGCACACAAACACACACTCTGTGCCCAGGGCACCCTGCATGAGTAGTAACGTTTATTCCACCGTCCACCTCACACGTCAAGACTGTGACACTTGGATGGGGATTTCGAGGAGGGGCTCGGTCGTGTGAAGGAGCGGTGGAAGTTTTATTATTACGCTCCCAAGCGCTGACTAATGCAGACGGTCCATTCCACGACGTCGTGCCATGGGTGCAAAACGGCTATTGCGGGCTCGACGACGACTGCGACCGTGGAGCCGTGACACCGTGCAGCTCAGAGGGCAAAGGTCACGGCGGTTGGTCGAGATCCCACGTGAGCGAGACTTATATTCTATGTCGTTCCAAAGTGAGGAGGGTCAACTTACAGGATTTTGCTTATTCAAAAAAAAAAAAAAAAAATCAACACACAAGATCATTTTCGCTTGCTATAAACACATTGTTAAATCCTTTGAGAGGAGTTTTTTTTTATTTTAAATAATCCCTCTTCCGCTCACATGCTACTCTGTAAGTGAACACCTCCGTCTCAAGACAGCGTCGGTATCCTTTTACCACTCGCATCACACATTGAAATATCAGTATGGTTCTCTCCAGCGAACACATTAAACCATTTCCCCATTCTCACCTGGGGACAGGGAGAGAGAGAGAGAGAGAGAGAGAGAGAGAGAGAGAGAGAGAGAGAGAGAGAGAGAGAGAGAGAGAGAGAGAGAGAGAGAGAGGGAGAGAGGGAGAGAGAGAGGGAGAGAGAGAGAGAGAGAGAGAGAGAGAGAGAGAGAGAGAGAGAGAGAGAGAGGGAGAGAGGGAGAGAGAGAGAGAGAGAGAGAGATCATTACTCGCCGCTCGTGTGAGTGCAGGCTGCTGAGCGTCGACCGACGTCGGGCCCGACTTCTTGGGAGGGTCCGGACGGTCGTGCGGGCTCCAGTGATGTATGGGCAGATGCATCAAATCGCACAAGATAAACAAGCGATGAGTTTCATCAGGGCCATCATAGCTTTAATTTGGCTGCCTAATGAGTCAGATCTAGTGGCGGAGATAAGAGTTGTCAGAGGCCCGGCTCTAATGAATTTCTTGCCACTTGTAATCAAGGTTGCCTGTCTGAGGGGGGATGATTAATGGAACCCTGGAGGATTCCCTCGGCCCTCAGCCTTCATTACAGCTAATGCATTCTCAGGCAAATTAACAGAGAAACGCAGGCAAAAGCCAACGGGGAAGGGGAGAGAAAGAGAGAGGAGGAGGAGGGGGGGGGGGGGTGATGGGAACGGAGCGTTTATGTAAGACAAAGGAGAGGAGAGGATGAGGAGGAAGACGGCAACGGTGCGGATGAAGGCCCTGGATTGGGGTTGAAATCCGCTTGATTAGCGAGAGGGTTGGAGGATATGGAAATGGAGACGGGAGTTTTTGGGGTCGTTTCCCTGGAGGAGCAACATGGATGCACTGGTCAGGCGTGATGGAGCTGAAATTGATAAATGGATGGGGGGGGGGGGGGGGGGGGGGGGGGGGGGGGGGAGCGTGAGTGGATATAATTATTGGTTAAAGAGGTTGAAAAGGTGAAGGGAGGAGGAGAAAATAAGAAGGCAGCGACGTGTCCAAATGAAGACAAGCTGACACAAACATGTTAGACAAACGGCACCTTAAAGCAACATTTACGTTATACGACCGGGCTCGTCACCGACCGCTCGCTAAACAGGCCGTTAACGTGGCCGAGCAGCCCCCCCCCCCCCCCCCCACCCTCCCCTTACACGTTTATGGAAATATGGATTTAATGTTTGCAAATATGGTCTCGTCGGGTCTTTGTGTACCCATCCATCAGCCTCAGACCCACCTCTGCAATCTTGTGAGGCAATTTGTCTGAGGAGAGGTGGGCGGCAGAGAGCCCTCCTCACTGTTTAGCAGGCCCTGATGAAATATCAAAACACACACACGCACACACACACACACACACACACACACACACACACACACACACACACACACACACACACACACACGTGGCCCGGCTCTGCCCGCCGTCATAAATTACAGGACGTGTACCTTCGGTGACGTTTCTCAAGAGAGCTGTCGAAGGAATGCGATTCAGTTGAGCAAGGCCTTCAAAATGTTAATATTCAAAGCCCACGAAGACTTAAAAAACTTATTAATATATATATATATATATATATTTTGCATATTAACAGTGGATCACAGTAATAAGTTTATGTGAAATAGACCACCATAAGACCTGTTTTAGAGTCTTTAAGCTCATCGTTTTGTTTGGTTTTTGGACCTTCACTTCACTCTTTCCGTTCACTCTCACCGCTTCAATCAGAAAAACTAAACGCTCTTAAAAACTAACTGTGTGCTACCTGCTACAGCTAAATGAAAGCTAAGGTTGCTCCATATGTGCTGGATGTGTAAACAGGCAACTATTTGTTAATATCGTGTAATATATCATCTTAAAAGCTGAATTTATGTCAATGTTTACAGCTTGTTTGGATGTTCAAGTTCTTGTACAACAATGTATGAATACGCTAAATAAAGATACGTTATAATTTATAAATAGATCATTTATTTTACAGTCAAAAACCAAGCTAATCTGCTGCGATAGGTCATTTTGTGTGTGCTAACAGCTGTCATTAGATTTACGGTTCATATATTGCTCGATTCCCCCGATTGGTGCATGGGATGTTTAATGTGCACCTTTTTCAAAATGAGCCGTGCCCAAATTAAAAAAAACAGTCAGAAGAGATCAGAGAAAACACTGAAATGCATACATACTTCATGTGTAACACCAGATTAGTGCTAGAGGGGTTACAAGCTGATGAAATAAGTTTTCGGGGCAGGGGGGCCTTGAAGCGTGACCCCGAGACCTGTGGCTCCATGTCGAGGAAGGAAGAAGGAAAACACTGAAGAGAAACCAGGCGAGGAAGCTCAGGACAAAGCCGGCCAACAGAGAGAGGAAGGGGATGAAGATATGCCGAGACCAGATTAGCAGGAAATAAGAAGTAGATTAGCGAGGGCTTGAGTCCTCTCGACACTGAGACCTTTTCACTTTTCCCCACGGCGTTGTGCTGCCTGACACTAAGCCCGGCTCTTTATCTTAATCCTCTTTCAGCGAGCTGTTGGGGGTCCCCACGAGCAGGAAGTGGGGAGAGGTTTGCTTCACTTACCTCGAGACGGGCTCGGGTGATTTGCCTTGGGACACATTCACGGGGACTCCTCCTTCGGTTATGATGTCGGATTTCTCTGGGAAGTTCGACGAAGGAACGCGCAGAAGGGGGAAGAACATGAAAATGGCAGCGGCTTCATGGAGGGATGGCGAGACTTTTCTTCATTTGAAAGAGAGCATCACCTCGTCAGAGGGTCGTGCACAGGGATGGATGATGGACGGACGAACACACACACACTAGACAGATGTGTGGATTTCCCCTAAATGCAGGGAAGGCTACATCGTTTTTTTATTTGAGTGTTTATTAATAGGTCAACAGTCAGCCGAGCATCCAAGCATACAACAAGTTACTCTTTAGCTTTTGCTTCGTTTCACGCTCTCAACGTAAAAGGAATTACAATAGGAAAAATTAACTTGAACAAAAAAAAAAAAAAAAAGACAACAAAAATATATTTACAAACTGCATTATAAATATGTCAAATGTACATCATTATACACAAGTACCAAAGATGTTCGGTTCATGTCGAGACCAAACTGAAGTACCTTAAAAATATGCTTAAGGAGAAACAAAAAAAAAAAAACATATCAAAATATGGTTCATGGGTCAAAAGGGACCGTTGACCTAAAACCAGTTTAGCTTGTTTCTCTCGGAGGAGCTCGTCTTCAGATAAAAGCATTAAGCTAATATTTACACGTCCATGTTGTGTCTGGGGGGAGGGGGGGGGGGGGTTGAGGAAAGAACAGTCAGGTATCTAGTGTTTTCTTCATCATCTACATTATGTAAATAAGGGTTCAGGTCATCGCTATACACATTAAACTCCTCTCAGTAATCCCCTCGGACACTGAAACGTACTCGTTAAAATAAGTTGGTCAAGTAGAAGTCAGAAATAAGGCCGGTACCTCTGTACCGTACACACATCAATCTGAAGCTATCTGGTTGAATTTGAGGTCGCTTTCCAGATTTCTTGAAGAGATAGAAAGACATTTTGGGAAATGTGCTCATTCGCTTTTCTTGCCGAGAGCTAGACGAGAAGGTCAAAGCCACTGCGATGCCTGCGCGTTAAGTATGGCGCGAGAGCCAGGAGGCTGTTAGCTTAGCTTAGCACAAAGACCGAAAGCAGGGAGATACAGTTAGCGTGTCTCTGTCCAGAGTTCGAAAATCAGTCTACAAAACACATCTGAAGCTTAAAAATAAATGTGTTCTTTCTTGTGTGTTAAGTATTGAGCGAGAGCCAGGAGGCTGTTAGCTTAGCTTAGCACAAACACCGGAACCAGGGAGATACAGTTAGCGTGTCTCTGTCCAGAGTTCGAAAATCAGTCTACAAAACACATCTGAAGCTTAAAAATAAATGTGTTCTTTCTTGTGTGTTAAGTATTGAGCGAGAGCCAGGAGGCTGTTAGCTTAGCTTAGCACAAACACCGGAACCAGGGAGATACAGTTAGCGTGTCTCTGTCCAGAGTTCGAAAATCAATCTATAAAACATCTCTGAAGCTTAAAAATAAATGTGTTCCTTCCTGTGTGTTAAGTATGGAGTGAGAGCCAGGAGGCTGTTAGCTTAACTTAGCTAGCACAAAGACTGTAAGCAGGGAGATACAGTTAGCGTGTCCCTGTCCAGAGTTCGAAAATCAGTCTACAAAACACCTCTGAAGCCTATAAATAAATGTGTTCTTTCCTGTTTGTTTATTTTCAAGAAAGAAAATGAAATGTAAAAATGCCAATTTGTGATTTTGGTCTGAGTACACTTGACGCGACGTTTGCTAGGCTAAGCTAAGCTAATCGCCTCCTCCGTAACGCGAGGGTTAGAGCGGCATCGACCTTCCGATCAAGAAAGCACATTTCCTAATAAATGTAAAAACTCTATTTTTACTAAATCGTTTTCTCCTCGATTTATAAACATCCTTGAAACATAATCCTGAACACAAAAGGTACAAAAACTTGCTCTGTAAACACACATCCTGCCTTTTGTAAACCAATAAAAAAAAAAAAAAATCAAGACCTTAAAAAATGGCAGTTGAATAAAAAGGAAAAACCCCAAAAACGGTAGACATTGTGCGAACTGTGACTTTTTTTTTTTTTTTTTTTTTTTTTAACCGTTTAACCGATAAATTAATCTGCTTATCATGTCAGTGGAATACTGTACATTTGTATCACCGCAACATTTCCCTCTATGACTCTCCGTGCTCATTTTTCCCTAAATGTCTCACTTCAGTCACTTTGGATGCTTTTCGTTAACTTCAGGCTGAAGGAAAAAAAAAAAGAAAGTCAGAGCGACTGTTTCTTATAAGGTTTTTTTTTTTTTTTTTTTACAGACGGCTGTACAATCGAAACACACGTCATGTTCATCTTGCAGGCGTCTCCTCGAACGCGTCCTTTCTCCGAGGGGGGGGGGGGTGGGTTTATGGACAGAACATCCCGGTCGCCCATCTGCCTCACATGGTCACAGACGAAGACGTATAAGCACACACACACACACACACACACACACACACACACACACACACACACACACACACACACACACACACACACACACACACACACTAAACCATATGTGTATTTCACAGCAACAAAAGAAGATGTACCGCTTCTACAGCCTTTCGGCCGCAGGTAGGTGAACGGATGTTCCGGTATCTATCTATGTCAAACAATCAAACAGCACAATCTAGTCAATCGGAAGAAAGAAGAAAAAAAGAAAGATAATTACTCCAACAAAGACATTGTTAACGATGCGATTTCCACTGTTTCAATCAAACGTTTACAATTCTGAATGCATTTTGATTGAAGAGGAAACGCTTACAAAAAGCCACGCGGCTCGATGGTCATAAAACATTATGCCCCTTAATTCCTTTATCGCCACGGACACTTTTAATGGAGGATCACGACGAGCGAGGGCGAAGGAAACCGACTCGCTTTCACCCCCCCCCCCCATTGGAATTCTGCAAATCAACTCCTTTATGATGATCCGAACACATCTTCCCGTGAATTAAGTATCTAAATCATTTGGACTCTTCAATTATAACTGCTTTGCCTTTGTGTGTATGAATAGTATGTCGCGAGTTAGAGAGCCGTGTTGAAGACATGCATCATTATACTAAAGCTGCAACAGCCATCGCAGATCAGATTTAGTTTCTTTTCCCCCACGTCAGTGTTTTGGCTCTCGTACAACTATTGCCCTCACAGTTTTTATGTTGTCACGCTTAAACCGTGGAAATTTTGGGAGGAAGTTTCTCATTTCAAGCTCGTTATAAAAATCGGTTCACATCGCGGAAAAGGGGGGGGGGGGAAGAGACATTAAAAAAGGAAATGTTCAAAGCATTAAGGAAATGCTTTTCGTAGGGTGGGTACGAATGCAAAAGTACGTCATTTGTTTGGTTGGCGCTTTAAAAAACAAAAAGAGCTTAAAGCTGATCGTGATCATTTTCAGACCAAGATTGATATAATTCAAACGAAATAGAAAATAATAATATAAATCAAACCAATGTACAATGTCTGAACACCCAGTTCTTTCGGCATAGTGGAATATAAACAGTGAGTCCGTCGCTCCTGACTTCGCCCCGTTGGTACTGAACAGAGGAGGAAGAGCGGGTTCGGGTTTCGGGGGTTTCGTTCCTCCACAGCTGCTCGTCGGACCTCCTACATGATGCTGATGCTGCGGTTGAGCTCACACTGGGCGTTGTTGTTGTTGATGTTGGGGTTGCGGCGGCTCATGTTGGGCGTGGCCACGGACGCCAGGCTGCTCGTGTCGTTGGGGCAACCGTGCTGAAGCAAGATGTCCGCGCACTCCTGGCTGCCGGCCCGCCGGGCGTAGGACAGCGTGGTCTGGCCACGGGCGTCACGACTCTTCACGTCCACGCCGTACTGTGGGAGGAGATGGCGAGTATGAAAAGGCACATCAGATATAGATGAAATAAATGTCCCCCTATGTATCTATCTATCTATCTATTGCAAACAGTACGAAGGTAGGATAGAAAGTTCTATGTCATTATTTGACAATAAATACAATATACAGTATGTTCTGTATCTAAAAACGGTAATATATTAATTATCATATTTGGTGAAATATTCAAACGTGCTTGGGAAGTGTTGGATTTATTGAAGAACTAGAAATATTTTCTGGAGGTAGACGTATTTTTGGTTAAAAAAAAAAAAAAATCTGGGTTTTGAGCAACCTTCGGAGAATTAACACGGCACATTTAAAACGCTACATTGTTTTTGCTTAAAATGGACTAAATAAATAAACTGATGATTCACCATTTATTCCTAACAGCACGGCGCGAGCTTTAAAAACAGCATTTAAACGGTCATGTTGGGAAATAAACGCTAATCTTTTTTTATTTTTACGGGGTCTGTTGATTCTCAGCACTTTCCTGGGGTGTGATATGTATTTTAGTTTAGTTAATTGTTTGTTTGTTTTTAGTTCAAAAAAGGCAGTTACTTCCTTCAAGGAACTGCTCCTTTTTTAAGTCAACTTTAAGAAAATAAACAGCTAACACGTTTTCTTTTGGGAAGTCGTGGGACTTTTTTTTTCTCCGCCGACTCACCCAGATGAGCAGCTGCGTGATCACCACGTTGGCCATGGCGCAGGAGAGGTGCAGGGCGGTGCGCCCGTCCCCGTCCCCGTAGGTCTCGTTGACCTCCTCCTTGGTGCCGTGGGCCAGCAGCACCACCACCAACCTCAGGTCGTCCTCCACCACCGCCCGAAGCAGCTGCTGCCCCAGGGGCATGTCCGACTCGGGCGACTCCACCAGGAACAGCTTCTGCTCGTACTTGGCTCGGATCCAGCGCTCCTTCTCCTCCCTGGAGAGAAGTGAACGACGGGGGTCAGGCGGGGGGGGGGGGGGGGGGGGGGGGGGGGGGGGGGGGGGGGGGGGGGGGGAAACCACGGAGAACATATGTACACGACTATGAGCCATTTAGCACCCGAGTTAAAGAACTTATAAACGCATATCTCATAAGCCGGAGGCAGTGATCTGGGAAAGGTAGACATCTAGGGGAAGTGTTGGGAGTAATTGGTCTTAGAGACTCACTTAAGGGATGCTTCTAAATTATTAGAGCACGGGAAAGCCACCAGCCTCCTCTGTCACCAGCGAGGAAATAACACAGCGAGATTGGCTGCAGAGATGAGAGAATGCCAAAGGCTGCGGCGCTTCGGGCAATATTCCACTTTCTAGTGATTAAGGTCGACAGCAAGACGGTTAGAGCCTGGCCGGCTTTCTAAAGGTTACACATCTTGAACAGCATGTCTGCCGCTGACAATACAGGAAGGAGGGGGAACGTATTTGTTATCAGCGCTGTCGGCTGTCAGTCTGAACCGGTGGATCCCCCCCCCCCCCCCCTCCACAAAAGGAGGCAGTGTGGCTCCGAGCCCCCGGTCTCCCTCGGGGGCGGCTGGGCCCAGAGTCAGATCGATGGGGCTGAATGGCAGCCAGAGAGGGACGGGACGGGATAGGGGGGGGGGGGGGGGGGGGGGGGCTCCTTCGCTTCCAGAATAGAAGGGAAGGCTCCATCCTCTATCGCCGGGCAGAATTATATCTATTGCTCTCCATCTTGATCCCCCCCCCCCCCCCCCCTCCACATTTCATCCTCTGCCCACATATAAACTGTCCAAATAAGAAAAGAAGGGGTTGAATAAAAAAAAATATATATAAAAAAAATCAATATCAATATGTGAATGGCTGAGCATGCCCAGTGTGGCACTGACCCCGTGACCCTGTCAGCCGGCGTGATAAGGGGAGCAGAAAGAGGCTGTTGTTTGGCTTCGTGGGTGAGTGACAGAACGAGAGAGAGAGGGAGAGAGAGAGAGAGAGGGAGAGAGAGAGAGGGAGAGGGAGAGAGAGAGAGGGAGAGAGAGAGAGGGAGAGAGAGAGAGGGAGGTTTTGAACGGGTAAGTTGAAGCGGCGACGCTGGCGAGAGTGACAAGACTCTCGTGGGACTCCTTATCAACGGGCCGAGGCTTTGCAGCAAGTGTCGAACTGACAATCAAAACTCACTCCGATTCCATTTCATCATCATCATCGTCGTCACGGTGACAACAAAAGCTCCAACTGTACGACTTAATTACCAAAATCCACCAACGAAACGTCACGTCTACACATTCAATTATATATTTATGGTCTTATTGGTTGGTTCACCCGATTTACAAAAAGTGGTGTGTAGCCACGCACACACGCACACACACACACACACACACACACACACACACACACACACACACACACACACACACACACACACACACACACACACACACACACACACACACACACACACACACACACACACACACACACACACACACACACACACACACACACACACACACACACACAGTCAACATGATTATTAGTATTTAGCCAAAATATGGAGGGCTTGCAGTTGAATATATGTGAGGAAGCACGTTATTATCTAACATTTTATTTCCCTCAAGCCCCTCAAGGACACACACACACACTCACACACACACACAAACACACACACACACACATACACACACACAGGTGAAAGGACTTTGTTGTCAGTGGTGCAAACAGGATTGTAAAATAACACTCAAAAGGGATATCCCTTCAGTTTTGAATCCCTCCCCAAAGAAAAGACCAAACAATATGTCTTTTCATGGGATTTGTCGTCAAATTTAGAAAAACAATGAACATTTACAGCCACGATCCCCCCCCCCCCCCCAAAAAAAAACAACAACAACAACAGCGATATCTCCTTCCTGAAACAATGTCCTTTTTAGCCCCACAAAACCCACAGACCTTGTCGGATAGACTTTCTAATGATGATATAGCGCCTACTGAAAAAGTGCAATTAGGATAATGTCAGAGTGATAGCTCAAAACCTCCTTGAGTAAAACCCCCCCCCCCCCCTAAAAAAAAAACTAGAACCACTAGAATTTTAAAATAGATAAAATAGGTAATCTTGTCATTTTGTGTGAACTGACCTGCAGTATTCCCCCTCCCCCCCCCCCCCCCCCCCCAAAAAAATAGCAAAAACGTTTCAATTACAGCAGCGGCTTTAACAATAGCAGTCAGGACATTAGTCACTCTCCTTTATTACGACCTCACGTAGCAGCTCGGTGTCAAGGCTGCCAACGTGCCACAGACAGCAACCCCGTTTTCAGACTCATATGTCAGCTGCCAGGCTCACTTCACAGAGCAGTCCATCTTGCACAGAGGAGCCTGGCACCGGGCCCCCTAACTGCAGGAGTTAAGGGTATGATGGAAGAGGGCGCAGGTCTTTATCAGCACCCTTAGCGCGGATTGATTAACTGCGGAAAAAATGGCCACCGGAAGCTCGTAAAAGCAACTTAACCCCACATCTTAAAATAGTGTGAACTCTATAAGCATATGTGTGGGTATCTTTATTATGACCTCGAGGAAAACGCGGAGAAGAAAGCCCCTATACCCATCAGGCTATGGGGTAGACTTTTCTTTAGGGTATTCGGGGGGTTATTATGTGAGCAACAATACAGCCATAATGGCAGGCAACTGCAGTGGCTCAGAGTTTTATGGTGTAAGACCTCCATCAATCCCTACTCAGTCATTATGTGTGGACAAGCCTGTTAGCAAATCAATTGGCCTTAGAACCACGAGGACTTCTCAGAACAGGAAGGGGCCGGCATGCCCTCCCCTCTTATTTCCAGTGGACTCTTTGAAAACAAGTGTCTTTTTTTTGGTTGTTGTTGAAAAACTCTCTTAACTGTAAAACAAAAAAAAATATACAAATAATCTACAACCTGTAACAACAAATCTGAGCGTCGCGGTTCAAATCAAATCACTCGGAGCTGTTGTCCAAAAAGTTTGTTTTTTCGGGGAAAAGCTCGAACCGTGAATGAGATGCCGAAATCTGCAGAGCCCGGTGAATTGATATGAGCCAAATGAGGCAGAAAGTTAGCAGCGAGATGTGAAACAAAAAGAAAAGGGGGCCGAGGAGAGCCATTAAGAAGACGTCAACGTCCCCCCGAAAGGAGCCCCGAGGACACTTTGTTAGCCGCCGCTACCAAATCAGCCCCGGAAAAAAAAAAGGGCCCTCGCTTACTGCTGATGCTCTGAATTCAACCACAGTTATTTTTTGCATCGTCTACTTTTTTTAACGGTAAAATAAATAAAATAATAAAAGCAAAAAGCAGCCCGGGCAGTGGTTTTCTTTCCTTTGCCACTTGAAAGACAGAGTGTGAAAGGAAGTGAAATGGTAATCCTGCCTCTGTCTTTTGTTTGAAATAGAGAAAAAACAAACCAAACAGAGGTCGGGTTTAGACGGTCGGGGGGGGTGGAGGGGGTGGGGGGGGGGGGTCGGAAACCGAGACCCTTGAAAAGGACACTTCCTCACCGCAGGAGGAAGAAAAATAAAAAAATCGGCAGATTTAGCATGTCAAAGCGCCGGGACAGAGTAGGAGGGGAAAAGGAAAGGGAATTCTCACAGCGTGGGGGGATATTTAGGAAATTGAACTGATGGTTACTCTTATATATATATACACACACACACACACACACACACACACACACACACACAGGCACCAACAGAGACCAATTTCCCCCACCCTGGCTTGAGCACATGCTTGTTGGAAATGTCTCTGTTGCTTAGGGGACAGAGGGGAGCTTCAAAGTTCCCAATAAAAATGGCTCCAAAAAAAATAAAAAATAAATAAAATAACATTTTTAAAAAACCTGGCGTTTGCTTCCTCCATCATTTAAGAGTCACCTCCACAGCCGATAACCATCGTTTCAACTTTGACGTCGTTAAGATTTCATGTGAAAGAAAAAAAAAAGATCTTAAGTGGAAACGGGCTCCTGTCCAGAGCTGGTGTCCCCTTTCATTTGACGACGTAGAAGCCACCCCGATAAAAGGCGGCCTTAACAGTAGAGAAAGGCCCCTTTTATAATTCTATTAGAGCTCCCGTCCTTTCAGCTCTCCGTTGAGCAATGGATCCCGACCCTGACTTAATTAAGTGGCAAATGGCGGAATGATTCTCCTAAACCCGGGCCCACGGAGTCAAGAACACATGACTGCATTCAAATAAAGAGAGGGGACAAACAAGGATAATTAGTCAAGCCTGAAAGACAAAAGGCGAACAGGGGGGGGGGGGGGGGGGTTTAGAAGAAGGGGAAACTGAGACGGCGGGGGCGGAGCCAGCAGTGGAGTAGCCACAGAATGACCAATCTGACGGCCTGCAATAAAGGTGCATTGGTCCATAGGAAGAGGAGGATGTCCGTCCCACCACTCGCCCATCTTTCAGCCTTCCGGGGCTCCTCCTCCTCCTCCTCCTCCTCCTCCTCCTCCTCCTCCTCCCCGAGGATCCAAATTCACTGCGGACACATCAAATAGATGCAGTGAAGGGGAGAAATGGTGGTTGGTTGGTTGGAGGAGGGTGGAGGGGGGTGACTTGGGGTTTGACCAGCCTGAACAGACTTCACAGTGGGGGTGGGCAACTTGTATGGGACCGATTCCCATGCAGCCAGCAGCTTCACTTCCACAAGCAGAGGGGAGGGAAGAGACAGAAGAGTGAGGAAGAGGGACAGCGGCAGAAAAAGACAGAGAGGGGGGGGGGGGGGGTGGGCACACAACAGGGCCAGAAAAACGGGGGGCCCCAAAAGCTTCAAAGGTTGCTAAGGGCCAGAAATGAAGGCGCGACCCAGTAAACGCCGCAGCTAAAAAAGTCCTAAATAAGGCCTCCCACGGACCGGTGGGGTACCGTGTAGGACACGCTCGGAGAACAAGAATTAAGACAAATATTTTCACAAGTGGAAATCGCTGCCATTTTTTTTCCCTTCCACAGCGCGATGAGCACAGATGACCGAGAATTCAAAAGGTTGTTGTTGTGTGCTGGGGCTCTATAGAGAGGCCAACAGGAGAGCATCTGGGTGCCTGTAGGCAGCCAGAGGGGATGAGTTGAATATATTGTGACATTAATGAGGTTGTCAGACTCACTCGTGATGGAAGTGGCTGTGTTTTGTGCCGGCAAGACTAACACCCTTAAATGCTCATGCTGTTAAACCCCTGCTGAACCCTCGCCTCACAGACAAAGCAGAGGGGACGATAACACATGCCCTGCTTATGTATGCAGCCTGCTGCACGGACGCGTTTAAAAATTCTCGGTCACATAAAAAAAAAGGGGTGGGGGAGGGGGCCCTCTCTGATCTTTTTTTTCTTTCACATCATCAGAGAAGAACTTTTTTTTTTTTTGGTCATGACTAACAATATTTAAACTACATTGCGAGGTTAAGTAGACTTTTTCCATTAATGACCTTCCTTCACGTCTACCTGGGCCTTGAAGCCCAGTGGCATGTGCGCAATTAGTGGCCGTGGTTCCTGCTTCTCCCACACAGGGCTAATTACTGACCTGTGGGTTTCATTTAGAGAGGGAGGACACGGGAAGACCCAGCCATTCATTTGTCTTAATTAATTACTCTTCCTCCACCGGGGCTCCTGGCAAAGGCCGGCTATTCTAAAAAGCTCTTCGGAGAGTTGGCGTTCCAGCACTCCTAACCTGTGAGTAGCCCCCCCCCCCCCCGGAAGCTTTGCTCTGTTTATTTGGTGGAATAACTTGGGAGGACAGAGTGCACCGCGGACATCAAATCCCAGAAAACAGGAAATCTGTTGGCCGCGGCGCCGGGAGGACGAGCGAAGGGGTTAAAAAAAAATAAAAAAAAGAGGTTTGGAGAGGTTAGCGGTGTGATTCATTTTTATTACCACGCAGCCCCTGCAGGCGGCAGGAGTGGCAAATTATTTCTGAAACAAAGTGGAGGGCTCTCATCAGAGCTATTACCTGCCCTGTGGCCGGGGGGCGGCCGCGGAGCCCACAGAGGGTGACAGTGAGAGGGCCCCCGCGCCGGTGAGGGATAGCCGTCCACATCCGTCCACGCTCCGGGACATCTCCCCCAAATGAGAACCGGTGTCTGTCTGTGTGTGTGTGTGTGTGTGTGTGTGGGTAGTAAAGTTAGCTGGTGGACCTCCCCCTCCCATCACCAGTATCTATCAAAATAGTCTGCGCTGTTTTCTATCGCGAACACGCCAAGCAATTAGAGGTGACGTGCAAAACACAGCGACTGCCAGGTGCTAATTAAAAAAGAACTCCCCTCCAACATGCCGACTGCGGAGAGATCGGCCTCGACGTCGCGCTCGCACAAAAATCATCGTCGGCGTCGCGGATTTGACTGTAAAAATAGCCGGTTGATGCTTTTTTAAAAAAAATTAGGCCTCGTTTATACGTGGGTTATAATTGTAAGTAATATAATGTATTTATATATCCATGACTAAGAAGAACATTTGGGATGAAAAAACCTTCTGGAAATCCAGATTTATTAGTTATTTTTTGGAAAATATTAGCACTTACAACTGCAGACTTAATGATTCAAGACCTTTATTAATTACTTATCAAACAGCAGGTTTGATGGCTCATCAGAAACCAACATGTTCTTCTATTGTTCCTGATCTTCTGAAGGCTTCCCTCATTAGAAAGTGTTTGTTCTACAACGTCTAAAAGCATGTGCCACACGTGCACATCTGCGTGGATGTAATAAGCACGCTGCCCATTATGATGCCTCGTCATCAGTCTGACGCCGCTGTGCAGATCCGTGTACCACAAATCTATATACACCGGTAGTTCTTCGGAATCCAGAATATCATAAACTAAACCGAATCTTGTGATGAACGCTTTTAAGTAAAATCAAAAAAAATCAAAAAAAAATTGCAAAAAGGGGGGTAAAAACTAGTCTTGCAGGCGACATTCAATCAAGCCGCCGAGTTGATATTCAGGTAGTTACTGAATCGTTTAGATTAAGGTGTCACTAATGTTTAAGTGTGGGACTCGGGAGCCACACGCACCTGCCTGCCTGGGTGCCATCACGAAGCATGCCGCATGTCACCCGATGTGACACAATTAAAATATAAATATATGTGCTCCGCTCACGTTTAAAAAGAGGAAAAAAAAAAGAAAAAAAAAAAAAAAAAAAAAGAAGCCGGGTCAGGATTTATGGTATTAATTCATCATTTGTGAAAAAAAAAATCATCAGCATCTCAATGACCAGTGGCCACATATGATATTTTGTCTGCGGATTAGTTATGCCGCAAATTAGATTTATTGTTTGACAGGGGAAAAAAAAACTAATGGGGACGCTGCTGCGGGATAGGATCGGATTTTATATATTTTTTATTTTTTTAGACAATGAAGAACCTTCCAGCTCGAGGCGACGTGGGACTTGACAGCGGCAGAGGGAGGAATCAACATCAATAATCTTTCATCAAGTCCACAGTGGAGCACTTTGGCACAGATAGCATTCAATAAATATCTGTAGGCCATCATTCAGGTGTGAACCAGCCGGAGAGCGCAGGATTATAAAAAAATAAAAAAAATACAACGAAAAACTGATGATTAACAAGCTTTTCTTATATGTGTACGGATTTGTTGTTGTGTGTGAAAACAAATAAAATGACAGGGAAGTGGATTTTTATGGTACTCACTTACGCTGCTTTAACTTTTCCACAGTGAAGTCATCTTTATATATATATATATATATATATATATATATATATATATATATATATATATATATATATATATATATATATATATATATATATTGTTGGGCCACAAGCTAAATACTGTCGTGACATGAGAAATGCATTCATGTGGTCTAAACATCACAGGTTTGGTAAGAGGATAAACTCGTTCCTCATGTTTCTGGTTATAGGTGATGCAAGTAAAACTAATTATGGGATATGAATTGGTGTCATTACCAGGGATAGGTTTGACCAATATTAGGCTTGTTCTTCTCTGACCATATACGTGCAATATAAAACTCATTGACTTCTTAATGAGCTACAAACCCTTTAGCATATGATTCAAGGGGCAGTTTCCTCCTGTTACTTCATTGTCTTAATACTGTTTGAGTTTTTGTAATATTATAATATTTTTGAAAATATTAACTCGGTATTGGCTTTGAAAAACTTGACAATTGATCATAGTTTTCCTTATCAATTAATCGGTTTCTTCTTCTTCCGATTGAACATTTATACAGAATAAATACCCATCGCAAGTTCTTCTTATTACTAAGTATGTTATAACTTACAATAAACACTATAATACAATGAATAAGGGGGAAACATAACATAATCACGTTTTGAAAGCTTTAACAAGCATTCAATTTGTTTTTTAGTTTGACTTAAATGATTATTCAATTAACGCTCTTTTGGCACTTCATCAGTTGATCATACTTCTGAGCTTATCAGTAATACATGAATGTTATTTTACATGTTTTTTTACACTTTTTTAATGATATTTTAGCCGTAGCAGCTAGAAAAGTAGGACAAAAAGTAGTACCAAATAAAATAAATAAAATAAAATAAAAAAAAGCATCAATGTTTCTTTGTTGATGTGTCACATTTGGTAACAAAGTTACAAAGCTGTGATGTTAAAACCGTCTAATGCCACCAGGGAGACCCTACAGACAGTCTTTGCTGTGACAGACTGAGTGATGACCCGCCCCCATGTGATGGATATGTGACACGGCAACTCGGGCCCCGAGGGCCCGGCTCTCGGGGTGGAGTTTAGCCATAATGGTGTGCTTAATTACCTGCACAGCCACACAGCAGGTCATTAGTCAGACTGGGACGCTAGGTCTCACCTGTCACCAAGAGATAAACAATCCTCCTTCCAGATCTGGGTTCCTCGGAGGAGCATCGGGGTATAAGTTAGGGGCGGGGAAGTGGAGAGCCACACGTTTGGTTACAAAAGTTTAAAAAAAAGCTTCAGGTTTCTGTACGTTTTTGGAAAAAATTCCACATTTATAACTCTTTAAAACTCTCACTGATAACAGGCGAGAACAAAAAGGACTAAGGCCGGTTTCAGGTGCGGTCTAGATTTAAAGATCTTTCCCTAATTAGTGCTCAAATGTCAAGTGACAATCTTGATGGATTGGGAGCTAGTCAGGCCTTTAACCATGGAAGTGCAAAACAACGACACTCCTTTCATGAATTATGGCTTTAAGAAAAAAGGGACGGACGCGCAAGACGACCGATACCCTGGTGGACATAAAAGATATTACATCCTTACATGAAGCGACGGAGGGATCGAGATGCCAACGAAGGACCGAAACATTAAAAATACTGTGTTTATTTGCGGAAGCGACGCTAACCTGGTGCTGTCGCTGCCCGGCTTGGTGTAGCCCTCCAGAGCGCCCTCCCACACGCTGTTGGCCATCGCGTTGCCGATGGCCGTCATCACCATGCTGAGCTCCACCGGCCAGTCGTCCAGGTCCAGGGAGCGGACGCGAGACAGGTGGGTGCCCAGGTTCCTGTGGATCCCGGAGCACTCGATGCACATCAGGGCGCCCAGGTTCAGGCTGGCCCAGTCCGGGTCTGCGTGACGGAAGGTACAGGCGATCAATGTGAGAAGCAACGAGAGGAGGCTTTGGAAATTAGTCCCGACAGGACGTTTTTAAAATTAAAGTTAAAATCATTTCATCTTGATAATCTCCTCTTGGAGAAAGGTTTTGTAAGGATTACTCAGCAGTCGGACTAACTTCTAGTTCCCGGGAAACAAAAGCAGGAATCTTGGGGCTAAAATTGTAATTGTTTCGTCCATGTTGAGAGCCATGTGGAGGCAACCCCTCCATCATATCCGTGCTCTGAATATGGAACAACTTTATAGTAATGTTATTTGAATGATATTAGCTTAAATATATTTGCGGAGTCTTTTGTAGCACAAACAATATCCATCATTGAGTCTTGAAGCCGACGTGGAAATGTATTTTTGATGCACTTCCTGTGGAGATGGCTCCATACTGGCTCTAACACCTCTAACTCGAGGTAAACTGGTGCACAGCCCATCAGCAAGCAGAGTGCATGGGGCAACACTGAGTTTCCTACCAGCGCCGTGGGTGTGACATGCTTCCCTGTTAATATGCAAATGTGACTGATGTCAAATATTGATTTATAACACTGATTTCATATTTTGTTCCAGGTGCACAGGCTGGGTTGATCAAATAAATGAACGTACTGCAGATACTACAGGCTGCATTAAAAACGTGATCGCGTTCAATAAAGTCACCAAAGGCGATTTGACACGACCATAAAATAATAGAGGATATGTTAAAGTTACCTTTTAAGTAAATATAACAACATTATCTTAAGAGTGTGATTACGTTCAGGTCTCGATGTCACTTCTTCAATTATTATGTTAAGAGGGAATTCTCTCTTTATTTTTAAATGGAGGGCTTTGGGGCATGTTTCCCATGGAAGGTTCTGCTGTCTGCTCATCCAACTTTAGCTCCATCCAATCTCCCAATCTTGCAATGAGCCCAAACCCAATAATTATTTATGTTTTATTTTTTGCAAATAAAAGTCCTCGTGTCAAAGAAGAATTCGCTTGCGTTGCATTGGCCAGAGAGTCGATAACGTGAATGTTTTACACGCAGCGTTCTTTCGATGAAAGAATAAACTCTTTGGTTTTCCAACGAGGCGTTTCTTTATGAATGACAAATGAAGCGATGGAGAATCATACTCACTTGGCGCGTCGCAGTCCACGCAGAAGCTGTTCCCCCTCACGTTTCGTATGGACTGAATGGTCATCGCGTCACTTTGGCTGCCTAACCGAGACTGTGAGACACGAGGGAGAGAATAACTAACGAGAAGGCAAACGATTACAGCCGGACTCAGATGATAGACAAGGAGAGGGAGGGGCGAGAGGGAGGGGTGAGTGTTTCTCAAAAAAAAAAAAAAAAGGGAAGGTACTATGAATATGAAAATGAGTCTGTGTCTTCCACCCCCAGTATGCCGACAGGAGCCGTGTTCCCACTCTGACGCCTGTCAGTTCTAATAAGAGATCCCCCCCCCCCCCACACACACACACACACACACTGCGCTGCACCTGTCTGACAACCTCCCACATGTGACAGCTTGAAGTGGGTGAGGAGCGCAATAAAAAGGGGGTTGGGAAGAAGGGGGAGAAGAAGAAGAAATGAAGCAGCAGAATTGTAGGATGATGACGATGCCGTGATGAGATTATTTTTCTCTAAATCCTGTTCAGGCCTTGTGATATAGTTGTGTATATATATATATAATTAAAAAAAAAATATATATATATATATATACACACGTATGTATCTTATGATCTACTGTACCTTGTTCTTTATGCTCTCGCAAGACTGCAGGCTGGCGAAGATCTGGCTCTCGACCGCTTGGACCCACAGTTCCCTCTCCTCGAATGTCGACGCTTCGAAGTTCCACGTCTGACCCGTCAACGACACGATGACGAACTCGAAGGAATCCTCGTGCTCTGGAAATTAAAAAAAACACACAAATAAACTGACGAATTAGCGCTCGAAGAAACCCGACTCTCTCTCTCTCTCTCTCTCTCTCTCTCTCTCATTCTCTCTCTCGCTCTGCGAAGGCAGCGACACAGCTCAGCGGTCGAGGCCCGTTCACGCCCGATGAAATGTGGCTTCCGTTCAGGTGATTTCTCCGGTGCACCGCTGCTTTTCTTTCGACAATGCCTCGAAATCTCAAAACTCAGAAGGAGTAGGATGCTATTTCGTATTCCTTTATGTTGGGGTCGAATTAAAAAAAAAAGGTACCATATTGTAGAAAGTGTCTTTTTTTTATTTATTATTATAAAAGCAGGTGTAGGTGCTCTAGAACTACTGTGAAAGTATACATTCAAAAACTCTCAATCCACAGAGAAATGCACACGGCCTTTATTCAGACACTGCGCCTTTTGTCAGGACATAATGTTGTGACCACGTGCAGAAGTGTTGCACAACTCTGTGAACCCTAGCTGAAATGACACAGGCGACAGCTGACCAATCAGAGCAGAGTGGGCGTTTTTTTAGGGGGTCCAGGCTTAAAGAGACAGGCGCTAAAGTGGAGCTTTCAAAACAGAGAAAAATTATATATTGTTTTTAAATATTAAAAAAGACATGTAGACGTGTGCTAGTAGAAACCCAAAATAAGGTAAGTATGAACCTGAAAAAGAACACAATATATCTTAAAATGAGATTTATATTTTGATGTCTTAAGCAATTGTCTTGTAGTTATAGTTATCTTAAAGTTATAAATGTCTACCTACTTCATACATGTATAGAATCGACAGGGAAACATATACAAATGTTTTTTTGTTTTTTTAATGACTGAAAGTGTTGTTCATTATTACAACTTATTTCCTAGGAAATTCTATTTTGTCCGCAAACATTTTGGCACAGAGGACGCCTGTAAATGCTACAAAGAGCCTTGGTCACCATCGCCGTTAAGAAGAAGGAAAATCAGAGCGATACATAAAAAGGTAAAATACATTTAATGCAGACTTATCTATTATCTTCATCTTTCACCAGCTGTTATCGATGAACGTGGCAGAATTTTAATCTCGTTTCTTTGTAGAAATACAAGTTATTTTTTATGTACACAGGCTGGTTCTTTGATAATAAGTTTTAAAGAAGTCTGTTACAGTAAATCCAATAAAAATGTGTATATATATATATATATATATATATATATATATATATATATATATATAGTATTGGTGCACAGTCTGTCGTTTTGCTTCAAACTGGCTTTGACGACAGTGAATCGGCGTCCTCTTCTCTTTGTGTTTAACTAAGATTTATGAAAATGTCACCTGTCGTCGTCAAACAAGAGGTCTGACACGACATATGTTCCAACACATGCCCGTAATGCCTCCGCTGTTCAGAGGCAATTCATTAACTCCGTACTGTACAACGCGACTCGTTGTAACATCTCTGGTCTGTGCACATGCTTGAGCTCGTAGCCAAATGATTTGTAATTACCTAATTATGTCTATGCAAATAGTCATCTCATTTGCATAACCCACGTTCGGAGGACTAGAGGCAAGTAGACACGAGGGGATTCTTTTCCTCCTGTGCAGCTTTCACCATTAATCATTAATAGAGGTTACGTTAAAAAAAAAAGTAAAACGTGCGAAATGGAACAAAATATATTTATACGCTTCCCGATGTGTTTAATTCTCCACTGCGCGTCTGTAGTTATAACAACGATGGCAATCGTATGATGATGATGATGATGACGACGACGATGACGATGAGATCATCGGACAAATCATGTAATCAAAGAAAATTACAACACTTTGTATTTATAATCAATTCAGCCTCTCTCGGCGCTGGGTAAATGACAGGTGTCTGACGGACGCCACTGATGTAGCGATTCCCCGAGCGGCGGCGGAGGGGCCATCTCTTCAGGGGGAAAGCGATAATCCAATTAGCTCGACACCGACTTCAATTATCTGATTTAGTTTGCGGAATCGACTACGGGTCACGAAGAATCAATAACGCCTTTTGGAAGTCTCTTTATTTAGACTCACAGTGACAAAGTGTTTATGTGGGCGGGACATTTTAAAAGCACTGCTGGGGATTGAAAAAAAAAGAAGAAAAATGTCTATTTGACGAAACTACAAACGGTCAACTTCAAAGTGACAGAGAATAAACGCAAAGGAGTATTAAATGTGAAGAAAAGAAGAAAAAAAAGCCCAGCTTGATTAATTGAAATACATACAGAAAAAAAAAAAGAAGAAAAAATCAATTTTCTTGTCCAATATGACTTCAGGTACAATAACTAATGCATTTGATTATAATTTGTGGCTCCCAGACACAAATGTTGTTATACTTGTTGTTTTCATCTTTAAAAAAAAAACCTGAACAAAGCTAATTATTCTGTTGGCTGCCCAGGCAATAAATTGGAGGCATTAAAACACTTTCATTATGGAGATTAAAAAAGCAACGAATGGCTGGTTTCTTAAACTGATGAGTATACAAGGGAAAACAAATCTGACTCCCCCCATGCATAGCAATGCACGCGCGAGACTGTACAGTATAGCCACTAAAGAGGACAATGTGGGGCAGGAGGCTGCACGTGTGACACCGGCGTTGTCGGCATCCAGCATCACCGATATCACCTTTTAATGCCGTCCAACGGTTGAAGTAAATTCAACGCCATAAGCCGGAAGCAGTTCCGCTCCATGTACGCGTGATGCCGGGAGGTCAAAGTGGTCTTCTCAGGGACGGTGGATTTTTTTTTTTCCCCCGCACGAACAATGTGTTTCAAAAAGGCATCATCGCATGCCCGTCTCCCAGGCACCCCCCCCCCCCGACCATGATGAGCCTGTAAAAGGGCCATTAGCGCCCCCTGTTATTACTCTGCGGTTGCAGTTAGCACACGGGCTAAAGCAGAGGAGCGATCCCGCCCCCTCCCCCCCCCCATTAGCGTGAGCGTTAACCTCCCGACCACATCCGTCTGCGAGCAGACGATCGACAAGTTCTCGAAAAACAATTAGAAATAAATTAAATTAAACACACACACACACACACACACACACCTCTGCTGGTGGGCGGACGAGGAAGAAACACGGCGTAAAAAGGCGAAATATGACTTTCCTTAATTAACATGGCATGATGAATAAAATGTGGAAATTAAGAGCGTAATGGCCACGGAGGTGCAAAGAGGAAGGAGATGCACATCTCCGTCCACCATTGACGTGCATCGTGAGAACTGTCCAGGAGCCTCGGATGTCATTCATCAGACGCGTGATGGTTACCGGCGGCAACACAACTGCTCCTCAGCTTCGCCGATGATGAATAATTATTGCTTCAAGATGCAAAAGAATGTACTGAATGGAAAGTATATTTACTCAAATACTGAACTCAAGTACAGTTTTCATGCACTTTATACTTCTTCTCATTACTCTTTTTCCGCTTCTGCAATGATCCAACAGCCATAATTACTTTTCTACGATAATCTTATAAAGAACTATTCGTTATTAAGGATTAAAGCAACAGCATCAGCGTCTGATTTAATCCCTTTAAAGATGTCTGTGAGGTATGAGCTTCTCTATCAGAGAGGGATGTCATCCTGAAACTCCTCAGAGGGTTGCATTTTAAATATAAACTGTTTATTTATTAAATTACCATCAGGTTGGTCACGTGACCCTTTGAAGGGGGCCCTCAGGTCGAGAACCACTGGACTAAATATGTAAAGTACCTCCTCAACCAGCAACAACAATAAAGTGTCAAACAGTCAAATAATGTAATATATACATTGATTTTAAGTAACCTTAATTGATTATGCAGTCAGGTAAGAGTTGGGGCTTCCTCCTCTTAGACGACTAAGATCTCTTCCGGCATTTTTTATGCCTTTTCATGCTAAATGACAGTTTCAAAAAAAACTTTCTGGCAAACACAAGATTTAAAGTGGTGCTTTCGTTTGATTAATTAGTTGATTTAAATCAAGTAATTATCAACAATTAAATTGATTACATCAACTAATCAATCAGTCGACAAAAATCCAACGAGTGTTGGTGAAGTAAGAAATAAATTGTGTCGAGCCTAAATTAAGTAGGATTTTGAATTTAGGTCTTTTACCTTGACGAGAGTATTTATTAAAAAAAAAAAAAAAATTAAAAAAAAAGTAAAACTTTTACATTGCCACTTGAGTAAAAAGATGGCCGTACTTCTTCCACCGTTGAATCGGCCGCCATTAAAAGAAAAGTTGCTCATCACATTTTAAAACCTCTGAGAGGTTCTTTGTTTGGACCGAACATCAAAGAGTAAAAAGGGAGTGACCTGAGGACGGTGATTCCTCTACTGCCGTGTACGCGCAGCAGATGCACCGCCGAGGACCTGTGGACCAGATTAGCACCTCGGGGTGGGAGGGGGGGGGGGTTTGGTGCTGAGCCCAGCTGTGCCAGGCTGCACGGCACGCGACACCTCTTCTGTCTAAGCCTCTTCTAAGACCTCTAGAGACCGGGTGTGATGAAACCCCGAGAGAGAGGACTTAGCCAAACACTCCTCCGCCTTGAGGACTCTCCCCCCCCCCCCCCCCGTTTCCATTTGTGTGTGTGAACGCTTTGGCTGAAATGATGACGAGGTGCGCGAGGTGAGCTATTGTTTTGGGTGTGCAGGACGCGTTGCGTTGTGCGTTGTGCGTCTCCGCCAGGCACTCACTTAAAGAAGTGCTCGCCGTTCCCCGTGAATTAACGAGCAGTTGGGAAGAACAGGCCAAGGCGGTGCCATCTGTAAATGTCACAGGCACTGCTTGCTCATTTTACACATCATTAAAGCCAATATTCCTAACCTGTATCAGAGCAATCAGGAGCAGGCCATTACGGCGACAGGGGCCCCAGGGGAACCACGACCAAACTCAGGAAGAGGAGAACAGGGAGGGAGGGAGGGAGGGAGATAGAGCACACTCTGTATCTATCTGACACACACACACACAAGCAGCACACCTTCCAACAATAAACAAACACATGAAATCAGCACCAATACCACCGCTACGCTAATAGCTAGTGCATTTAACAACAGAGCAGAATGGAAACGGGGCCAATTATACATGTATCTGTGGGCAGTGTGTACGGAGCCCAAATGAGAATCTTGTTATTCCTTTCCCTCCATACTGCGGCGCTCAGAAAAGCTAAGCCATTACAAGAGTGGAGGCTCCAGGGACAGCTTTCGGAAATGAGAGCGAGTCGGGGAGTGACAAAACAAAGTATTGAGATAAACACCCACCATTAGCATAGGCAGTTAAACCTCCATTTCCTAATCCTCAGCTGGACTCCAGAGGATATTAACCCCTTAGTTTCCCAAGGCGCAGGACAATAGGATGGTGGATTAAGTTGGACTGACAACACATTACTCGACAACGCTTTTTTTATTTTTTATTTATCAACTATCGATGCATTTCTGTTTGGGCACAGATAGACACACGGCTCCTTGTCCCGGTAAACAGGCAGGATTTGTGCAGCGTAAGACCGCCAGAGGTCGGGAAAGAAGCCCAAGACCAGACACAGATTAATGGGAGTAACGAATGATAAATTAAAGAGGAGAAACATCTGATAGCTAGTTACATTAGCAGCTCTGTTAGAGGGGCTGGATTGGAAATTCCGATATATTGCGTCTACGCGGCTCTCGTGACGGCAAGCTCGCAGCTAACAGTGCTTAAAAATTCTAACAGTGCTAAAAACACGCGCTAAAAACCTGTGCTAAAGTCGCTAACAGTGCTAAAAATGCTCACAGTGCGAAAAACACGTGCTAAAAACACGTGCTAAAAACGCTAACAGTGCTAAAAACGCTAACAGTGCTAAAAACACGTGCTAAAAACACGTGCTAAAAACGCTAACAGTGCTAAAAACGCTAAAAGTGCTAAAAACACACGCTAAAAATCCGTGCTAAAGTCGCTAACAGTGCTAAAAATGCTCACAGTGCTAAAAATGCTAGGAAGGAGCTTGTAATGCGCCATAGAGCATCGTTGGGCAACTCTACTGCGATGATGTCGTTATCAGTTGTAACCGCCTGCTGTAAGCGAGCCGGTGGGGCACGCTCACATGCACGCTCACATGCACGCTCACATGCACGCTCACATGCACGCTCACATGCACGGACATGAAATATGATCAAGATCGGCCGGCCCGGCATTCATATGTTCACTTGAAGACTTAAAGTCATCTCTTTATGCAGAATGATGTACATTTTTATAGTATGCACAAGTTAAAACATGTAATGTGTGTGTGTGTGTGTTTCCCTTTAAGGGTCCTGTTTGAACTTTAGGAGTCCACTTTTCTTGACACATGTTCAATCCAGTGGATGAGTCCTTTCAATCAATTTAAAATGCTAAATAAAACTACCTGATTAAAATCCATTGTTGAATCTTTCATTAAATAAGAGGTTATTGACCAATGTAAGATTACATTTAATTTAGTCCCTCTGTTGCAAACACAATGCTCATTATGTTCATTATGGGTTACGAAGGGCATGTCACGCAGTGCGAGTAATGCTTCCTTCAGTCCGTTATCTTCTTTTAGGGCTGAAGGCTACACGTCTCTCAAAGAACGTCTTCAAATCAAATCTCGTGATGTGGATGTAAACAAAAAAGACTTTACCGCCTTCTTTACATTAAAAAAAAAAAAAAAAAAAAAGCATTCGGTCTCTCCGGTTGATTTCTGAGAGCGTAAATATCGTGAACCCGGAAGAATCCGGAGAGCCTCTCGTCACACAACTCCCCATCCGATTCCCGCACCTCCCTTTTCTGCTCACATTGGACAAACTAAACCCCACCCCCCCAAAAAACAATGAGCATTCGATACACTTTCTTTAAAAGAGAAATACATTAATGATGCTCCCTGACAGTCTGCATTAATCAGAGGGGGCTCCCCCTGAACACAACTCTTTATCGGCCATCGATTTTCCAGTGGGTTTATGGCGAGCGACACACCGAGAAAAGCTCGTCGCCGGGCGGCTGCTGGGAAACACATTACGGGGCTGTCAGTTGTCTCGCCATGCATCCTGCATCATTCTTTAAGCACATGAGAAGTTCATTACACCGCGCGGCTCTGACGGTGCATAGGATATGAGGGACTGTGTCCATTGTGCATCTCTCTTTTGGTGTAGTACACGGAGACATTTAAAAAAATGTTTTAACATAAACCAAATACGGCTTTAAACCGATTAGAAAAAGAAAAAAAATATACAGCTTTACATTGATTTTTAAATTAAATGCAGTTGTAAATCTAATACACGAGGTTCAAATGGGATTTTAAAGCTCTTAGCTTGTCCTGAAGCCCATTTGATCGTCGTTTGCAGAAAAATATGTTTCTGAGAAATTACTCTCCGTCATTTTTATCCTTTTCCTCGATCACAAACTTGAGTTTATAAAAAAGACGCAGAGCATTTTCTCCCACTTCAGCGGCGTACTGTAGTACAATATATTTTTTTTAAATGATGGCGCAGCAACAGTTTCTCCCCTCTTACATCCTCCACGTCCAATGTTGACCGAAATGATTCCTCACCTTAAGACGTGCACGCCGTTTTGATTTATGACGCTTCGCAACTACTAAAATTCAATTTCAGCCTGCATTGCACGCTTCTGATTGCCCCGTAAATGAGATAAACTGATAGCAATTTATTCAAGGATCCCACCCTCTCCTCTCCTCTTGTTCTGTTCCTTCAACAGGAGACACGACTCACATCCTCAGACTTGGCTGAATCCAATATATTCGAGCGATACGTCTGTATTCCAGAGCATTCAGCAGAACAGACAAGGTGATGCTAATGGGAAAAAAAACCTCGCGGAGAACAATGAATGAGATGGAAAACAATGTGCGTGTTTGATGACGTGAGAAACATTCTGAAAATCTGCCTCCTCCTGTCTTGATTACTCTCAAGAGCGCCTCCTCGGGAAGTCCACCGTTCACTGCGTAGGTGTCAACCAGGAGATTTGATGATGTTTGATAATGCCAGTCATTAGGAGCTAGGTCCCATTAAGAGCCAAAGTAATGTCAAATAAAAGAGAAGTAATGGACTCTATACACGTGGAAACTATGCTGCTATAGCTGCATCTGTACATACAATTGCCAAATGATCCGATTCCGAGTTTCCGCCGGTGTCGAGATGTGACCACATCTCCCAACAACAGAAGAAGAAGAAAAAAAAAAAACCCGCGCCACTTATCTCGCACCACTTATCTCTCTCTCTCCGAGATGCTGATGATGTTCCCTTTTCGAAACAACAACAATGTGGTCAACGGACCCATTCAGACTTTTTCCAAGAGGAGCTGTCAGAGACCATGATAAAAAAGTATAATGATTACAAATGCCAAGCCCCATTTAGGAGGCGTCAACGCCATTGTTGTTGTTATCCAGCGTATCAATCTTGTTGATTGATCATCCCGCTCCGGTGACATCGGTTTTATGGCCTCTGAAATGCGTCCCAGTGTTTTCACAATGCCATCCAATTAGGGTACTCCATTCATCATTGGTCTGGAGAATCATTATTAATTGGGTGGAGAGGCGACTGCCACTCCCCTGCTGAGGAGGGCCGCGGCTTCTGGAGATCAGGCCTCTCCGACTACTCTAAAGGAAATGGGGGCTGAGAGTGTGCACTGTGCAGGGGGGGGGGGGGGGGGGGGGCGGGCATAGAGATGCAAAACTACACACCTTTATGTGTAGTTTTCAATCACAATACAGAAGCTCTTTTTTCATAATGGCTAGAGGGACCTGATCAACGACAAAGAAAAAACGCGACAAGTTTCTGTTGAATACCATTTTTCCATTCCTGATTTAATATTCGGCAGATAATTTGTTTTAACTTGACCCGCCAGATGGTTTGTTCCACAAAAAACATCCGAGGAGCCGTCATTGGGAAAGGGAAGGCACTTCCCAACACTTCCCAACACGCCGTCGATTGGTCCGCGTCCTGGCTTAGCGGACGCCATTTTCAGATTTCTGAGTGATATGTGATCCAGTGAGTCTCATGTAACGTACTGCAGTCTGTGACATCATCACCCCCCTACTATTTGCCCGTTTATGACAATCTACCACTTCCTATAAAACCTGCCAGTTCCGAGCTTCACTTGACACTCAGGTTTACGCTTTTCCCCCAAACCCTACCCAGCTCTCTGTGTAGGCACACAGTCCCACCAATAGGAGTCCCTCATGCACCTCTTATGCTGCGTTCACAACAAAAGCGTTGCGAATTTTTTTTCCGCCGCGAGTAGATTCCATGCAAAGTCAATGCACGGACGCGAATAAAGCAAAATATAAGCCACGCCCCCTCTCTGGCACGAATGAAGCGAACAAACCACAAATAGTCGGGCGAGTTACGCAACACGTAAATTGGCTCCGCCTGTCATCGCTGACGTTGTTGAGATCAGAAACATTTGGACAATAACTTGATAGTCGCCGTTTCTGGGCACGCCCGAACTCTACGATACGTCGTCCTACTGTTTCCATGGAGATAAGCCAGCGTCTAGCGCGAATTACGAGAATTATGCTAATGATAACACCGTGTGATCCCTCTCTGGCTTCCCAATTGCATTAAAGAGCTAATTGTGTCGTTTTGTGGAGCAAAATCTATTTTACACGCTGACAAAGTGGTTTTATTCCTATGTGCTGCACATAAAAAAACGTTATTATATATTAGTTATTATATTATTAATTATTTGGTAAGGGAACTTAACTCGGGTCTCGACAGGTTACCATCCAAATTTTTTTTGCACACATTTTTAGCAGAATTTCCAGAAAACCAGCTACAGAAAATGCAAATGCACGGCTGAGCGAGCATTAGGAGTTGGTTCTTCAAGATAAATGCCATTGCAGAAGAAGAAGAAGAAGGAGAAGGAGGGCGTAAACCAGATTAAGGAGCAGCGGTCGAACCTCAAACGGTTGAAAAATAATACAAAAGATGTGATGGAAACATGACATTTCTATATTTTCAGTCTCTTCGGTGGTGCAAGTCGAAAACACACGCGCTTATTGGCGCCTGTGCATCCGACGGGCCATTTGCTTTCAGCTTCAGTGGTTTTCAGAACAGTAGCATTGTGCCGTTACCTTCGTTGCCCGCAGACAAGCCGTCCGGCTTCGTGATGCCCGTGCTCTTTTTCCGTCTGTGTTTCTTGCGGTTGGCGTGGGGCGACGGAGGCGGCTCAAGTTTAGGACTCGTGGCGCTGCCCACAAAGGAACCGGCGGGATCACTCATCCCATTGGCTGAAAGAACACAGGAGGAAAACACGTGTTACTCTGTGTGTTAAAGAAACAGGGGAGTTATGTATTCCCTGTCACAGTCTTATGTACACGTATATATATATATATATATATATATATATATATATATATATATATATATATACAAAAACGGAAACGGTGATGCTTTAGGAGTCGCTCATGAAGTCGAGATTAAACTCTTTAAATGCAGCTTCCTCATTGGTGGGTCAGAAGATATTATAATGGAGGTGGAGTCACAAAAATTAAATCTTAGATACAACTATTAAACTTCAAAGACTGTTGGAAACAAGTGAAACAAATATACAAAGTATACAAATACTGTAGATAAAAGGTTTTTACGGAAACACTGAAATGAAGAAAATTAATATTACTATTTATTGCCATGATGACCCATAATATAAAGATAATGAACTGCAAAAGATGGATGAAGAGCGCCCAAGAGTGTCCAATTTAAAAAAATAAATAATGATTTGATGAAATGTCAACTAGAAATTGCTCTGGCAAGAGAGTGCTGGAGCATCATGCTGGCTCTGGGTGAAGATCTTCTTTGTGCTTAACGAGGACTGCTGATTAGTCCGCTATTAATTGTATTTCAACACTCTCAGCTGAAGCTGCAAGTCCGGCGTGGAGACAGAAATGACAGATTTAAAAAAAAATGGGAAACTATGGCCTTAAAAAAACTAAACTTAGCTGGCAGCTTCGATTTAACTTATTTAACTTAATGTCCGATTGTGTATGGAATGCACGAAATCACCGTGAAAATGACACTACGAGTTATGAATAACGAATGACATCATGAGCTCCGTAAGCGGCGGGGTTGGAGGCGTCGGCCGATCTCTCCCAAACAGTAACCCGCATGGCTCCGGCTTTAGATAGAGCGAAGGACAGGTAAGAGAGGGGGGGGGGGGGGGGGGGGGGGCATCAGTGAACAAATGGTTACCTCCGTTAGCCGGCGGCGAAGCTCTCTATACGACCGTCTGAGAGTGACAGGGGGCTAAGAGCCGGCTTTGTTTCTTGTAAGTGATTTTATAAATGTGATATTAACCTGTGCTACCGTTGGGCAAAGCGATAGGAGGGATGGGCCGGTGGGAGGAGGAGGAGGAGGGGGGGGGGGATTGTCAGCTCGCCATCTTTCTGATTTCCTGACATTTGACATCACTTTCCCTTCTTTCCCCCTCCGGATGCCATTATGAATCTGAGAGCGTGGTGGGGGGGTGGGGGGTGGAGGGAGTCCGAGGGCCCTTGGGGAAGCAAGGGGAGGGGAGGGCCGGTAGATGGGCCCCATATTGCTCTCCCCTTTACCACCCTGTGTGGTGCTGGCAGCCTCCTCCATTGTCTCCCATCAAAAGCTCATTGTAGTGTGGCAAACTCCATTCATTTTCCCCCCGTGCACCGTCCCCAGCCCCGGGGGCGGAGTGCAGGAGGACAAGGGGGCTCGGGGATTATTGCTGTTGTCGTTGCCAGTTGCACATGCTATAATGTGCGGCACTGTGCCATTAGCCAGTGTACGACATTAGGCCTAATTCGGTCATTACCTTTAGGGAGAAAGGGGGCTGTCTTGGGAGGAGTAAGATGGGCTCAGCGGGGGATTGAAGATGCTAACGTCGGGGGGAGAGTGGAGCTCTCTCTCTCTCGGCGGCCGGGGGGATGCACTGTTTGAGCGTGGGCACAACACGGGAGGCAGGAAGCACCCGAGACACACGTTGTTACGTCTGGACTCGACCGGGAGATTAATCTCGATGCGTACAAACAACTACGGGCATTACCGCGGTGGGAAAAACATGTGCAATAACCACCGGTGTCTTTAAATTTTTGTCGGAAAAAAATAAGTGACCGTGCCAAGAAGTAGCATTTAGCATAAACAGTGAAAAAATACTAATGCTCATTCTTCACGTTGATGAAACACAACGTTGGCTGGACCGCGTACATTAAGTGAGCTCTGCGGTGCTTTGAATGGCGGCGCGCAGCCACACATGTAGCGGCTCCTCGTCGAGGCGTCTGTTTCAATTTCCCTGCTCTCTTACAACAGCCCCCCTGAGACGAGTCATTAGCTGGCTCAGACAGCTGGGGGCACAGGGGTCCTCCCTGTGCCCAACCCCCCCCCCAACCATTCCCCATCCCTCTCGCCCTCCCACCCTCTGCTTCCTCCTCCCTCTCCATCGCAGCGTCTGTCCCGCCAAGCACAGCTCCGTATGGCGGGGTGGAGGACTCGAGCTCCCGACCTGCCTCCGACGTGACAGCCAGCATTTGTTTAATGTCGCTTGAGGTTAAAGGGGAGGGCTGCCCCTCGGGGGCCCCGACCGTGTCATAAACACCTCTAATTATCAATTTCTGCCCCTAATGTTGTGGAAAATGACCCTGGCGCTGCTCATCCTGCACCCCCTGCACCTGAAACATATACGCGGGGGGCGGAGGGGGGGGCACCTCCCTTTGTTTGCACCAATCAGGCTTTAAGAAGTCTGCACCATGAAGGTATAGGAGCAGAGAAAAGGATCAAACACACACACACACACACACACACACCACTGAGCAACAATATCAAAAGCACCTGAAACCTAATGGTTTCATATAATGCAGCGGTTCTCAGCTCTAAACTAGGCATGACTGGCAGATTATATTTCTTAAATTGAGAATTATGAAGTTAGAACTGGACTGCTAGGAGCTATTCACCGTGGCGTTATTAGCTTGCCGTTAGTGTGTGTGTGTGTGTGTGTGTGTGTGTGTGTGGGCCATCAGGACCAAGCTGGGTAATGGAGCACACTGGGGGATCAGGAGTCTCTCTCTCCCACTCAGCCAGCGTCACCTGGGCAGCCGCGTAGGTATCTAACCTGTGATTACAGCGCATTACACTCCCACGATGGAGATGACAGTTTAAACACGCTCCGGGATGAAGACTATACGGGCGAGACAAAGAGGGGCGCCGCGCTAACAGCTTCCTGCCTTCGCCAACGCCACACCGAGAATGAATGAGAATGACAAAAAAAGGGTTAGAGAGAGAGAGAGAGAAGGAGGACGTAGAGCAGAGGAGGGGAGGGGGGGGGGGGGGGAGGTTGTTTCATTGTTATTCAAGAGGCTCCGGGTGAGGAGCACTATGATTCCGCCAGGCCCCTTGACATGGCAGCCCTGCCTGTCCTCAATCAAAGCCAACGGCTGCAATTAATGGCAAAAATTAGAAACAATCACCGCCTCCCCCTTATTATCCTCAATTAGAGCGTACTAATCAAGGCCTGATCGCGCTCCGCTGCTCTCTCCAAACTAAATGTCAAACTTCATTACGGCCTGGCGTAGAAATCAAACGCCCCGCATGCTATCACCCTCGCATCGGGAGGCCAAGGTATAAAACACGCAGGAAAAGGCTATCCGTGCATTAACTACCTGTGTCCCGATATGCAAACTTGGTGGAGGAAAAAAAAGAAAGAAGACGAAGCCACTTATATATAAATTAGACACGTAGCATGAGGCGTTAAAGTCTTGGAGGACGACGGGAAAGAACATAAACTTTTCATGGAGGGCTGTGATAATCATATGCTAATTATCGCATATGACAATGCGATAATTAGCAATATTAAAATATTGCTCTTCTCATTGGGACTATACGACGAAGAATTATTTTTCAACAATTCAAATTGTGTAATTAATGTCAACCAATGTAGTTATTCCATAAAACCCAGAAGAAAAATGCCCTAAAATGCAGATTTTGTCAGGCAAAACGCACAATATTTCAAATGTACTAACATATAAGACAAAGAAATGCAACAAGAGAAGCTGAGAACTGTGAATTAATGAATCGATTATACAGATTTATTTAAACCAACTATTAAACCAACTTATCATCAACTCATTTTGTCCATTTTGGACAAATTTTTTTTCAGCGTAATTTCACTGGTTATATTTTTTGGGGGGTCCATGAGATCAGCGAACCAATACATCTCTCTTCCACCAACAGGATTATATTGAATTAATTATTAAATCGTCCCCCCCCCCGCGGCGCGAGCACTGATCTACAGGCAATCTTTCCCCTTTGGAGAAGTGACATCACTCACACTTTGACCAGGACTTTAAGTTATTGTCATCAGCGTCTCTCGAGCCTCTTGCTTTTAATTCAGGCTCAAGAGATTGGAGGCGTACGAAGGGGAGAGAGCGGGATCTAAACAAGCACCCCGCCGCATTAAGAATGGGTGTCTTTATGAATGCAAGCAATGGAAGAAAAAAAATTGGGCCGAGATTTAATCAAAAAACCCTGCGCTCAATATTCAAGAGACGCCGCTGCCCCCCTCTCTCTCTCTCTCTCTCTCTCTCTCTCTCTCTCTCTCTCTCTCTGCTTTCTGCCTTTTGCTCAATGGGTTTACAAATGAGGACATTCTTTAAATAATATGGAAATGGTTACCTGGGCTAAGACGCATTCGTTCTCCAGTGAATCATCAATCTGCTTGTTTTTGCATCTCAGAATCACATTTTATGTTAACCTGCAACCTTCACCAAGGATAATGGAGTGATTGGGGCCCGGTTCGAATGGCAAAAAAACGTGGGAGCACCCTCCATTGATTATTGGAGGCGCGTTAGGATGAAAGATAAAAGAGGGTCTTTTTTTTTTTTCTTTTTTTTTGCTGATGGTCCGGTCACACTTTACACCGCAGACGGATTTAAAATTCTTAAATTTGCGAAGGAGACGAGAAGTTTTTCGACGTCGCTTCCGCGGAGTACATTACGAGCCTTTAAAACCGATTCCAGAGGGAACCCGGCAGCATTATCTATCAATCTGACGCAATGTTTCGTATTTTCAGCTCATTTGAGCTCATTCGAGCTCATTTCGTGTGGTTACCTTAAGAGTAGCGTGGAAATAATTGAAGGAAAAGAAAAAAGGGAGCAGCAGAAGTGTGTGCATCTGATTTAGTTTGAAGGCTGGCTGCTGCTTAATGAGCTATGTTAATATGGAGGGGCTTCTCAGTTTACCAAAACATGAACATGGGGGAAATTTCTACTTATTTTCTCAACACACACACACACAAAAAAAAAAAAAAACATTTAGGAAACTCCTTATTTCTCCTCTGCAGAAGCGTCCGCCGAACGAACATTCACAAACAGTATGGAGACGTACTGCGAGAACACACACACACACACACACACACACACATAACGACGACGACACACTCGCGCTCATTTATTTGAGGACCCCACGAATCTAAGTAATTCTGCTTTGGGGCGTGCTGCTGATGGGAGACGTGGGTAGGGGGTGATGGAAGTGCCCGCGTCCAGGCAGAATTGATCGTTCGGCAGCTCCAAATGAGAGACAGGCTTGTCTGTGGAACCACGAGGGCCGTGCGGTTGGACTCCAGCAGCGCTCGTAAAGTGCGCTCTTTAAACTGCCGGGGCCCCTGGGAGCCCGTGGGGAGGGGGGGTAGCCGCCGCCGCGCTAATGAGAACTACCAGAGTGCAAACATGCATGGAAATGACTGTTATTCTGTTGATGTGCATTTAAGTGCTTTTTTACTGCCAACCACAAAGAGAGGGAAATAACTGGTGATGAATGGTACCCCCAAAAAGCATTCATTTTCCTCTTCGGAAGAAAAGAGAGGAAAAAACAGAGGAGGAGGAGGGGAGAGAGAGAGAGAGGGGGGGGGGGGGGGGGGAGGAGGAGGATGAGAGTGAGATGGAAGGTAAAGACAGGATGGGAGGAGGGCGTAGACATGAATATATTATCTCACTTCACTCAAGTACAGCGACGAGGGTGCGAACGTGACGCGGAGGAGGCGACGAGCGAGTTAACCTTCATCGTTCCTCTCCCCCGAAACGCCCCCCCCCCCCCAAAAAAAAAGGTCACAGCGATCACAAGCCCCCCACTATTATAACCCCCCACAAAAAAAAAGTGAGGATTGCTCCACCTGTGCAAGACGCTTGGGGAAATGTTGTCTCCACATAAATCCCTCTCGCCTTTGTGTTGCGAGACTTTGGAGGAGATTTAAAAAGGGGGGGGGGGTCTTACGGGCTCCGCTGCTCGTACTGGTGTTGATGGCTTCATTCCACTGGTCGGCGCTGGACACGGAGAAGGAGCGCTGGTGCATGCCGTCTTTGCTGCCGCTGAACAGCGACGCGCCCGTCTGGAGGGACGAGCTGCTGTTGGAGTGAGGAGCACCTGGGAGACAAAAGACACGAGACAATTAATCCGGATTTCATGATGTTCTCTACATCTGTTTTTATAAAAAACAAAAAAATATTTAAAAAAGTATGTGAAGAAGTTGTAATGACGCAATGGAGTTCACCGTTTTTTTTTTTTTTTGTGGTAGTTTCTACAGCAATGCAAAGCTGCTGCCGCCATATTTGTGCAAATCCCTCCGTCAACTACCCCCCCACACACACACACACACACACACACGCGCGAAACCCGTCTCCCTCCGCCTCTGCCTCTAATTAGCCCTTAATTAACAAGATACACTCTGAACGCTAATTATCTCGCCTCATCCCTCTGACTGCCACATCGATCTCCACTGGCGTCAGCAGGCGTTCCTCTCCCTCACTTCCAATCAGGCGAGCACACGGACGCCTGGCTCTCTTTACTAATTCATGGGCTAGGCCGCGCCATGTGGGGTCCCTTTCCCCTCCTGTTCGCGTATAGCAGAGTCGCTACGACACTTCCTAACTACTCCGAAGAACTCATCGATACACTTCCAGTCATGTGGGGGGGGGGGCGGGGGGATTAACGGCTTCGGGAGTTGCAAAGAGTCAAACTGAGTCGTCATGTGATACAATAATTTGTTAAAATAAAAAAAAAAGATTGATATTTTTTTTTTGGGGCCTGTAAAATTTTCAATGTAAAAATAAAAAAAAAAGTGTCATTTTTACAGTAATTGTACCCTAGAAAAACCTAAATTCTGAAAACGATACAATTAAAAAAAAAAAAGGTTCAAATATGTCGTTTTAGGAAAACAAGATTGTTCTCATCATCGCAGGTATCACACGTCAGGACCTTGTATTCAATAATTACCAGAGAATATCAGTTTCTGATTGAGGTGACAATAACAGAAAATATATAGTGTCTGGGTTCGCGTGTAAAGTAAACTAAGCGGCACGGGTGCTTGTTAGGATAATATGTCCTACTCATTATCCAGAGTAATAAGTGTATCAAATTCACATAATCACGTCTAATTAGTATCAGTAATTATCTTGTTGGGCCCAGGAATATTAATCTTCGGGTCCCAGAGGGGAGGGAGCAGAATCGCAGCGAGAAAGGGAGCGAGAGCGGGGGGAACCATGCTGAGGAGCGCCGACTAAATTAGCATGCTGAAATCAGAGAAGAGGAGGAGGGAGAAGGAGGAGGAGGAGGAGGAGGAGGAGGAGGAGGAGGAGGAGAGAGAGAGCCGAGGAGCAGGGTTACTGAAAGAAAATGTGAAACTTTTTTCTTTTTCTTTTTTCAAGCGATACATCAGCTGATATCTTTCTGGGGAAAAAAAAGAGAGAGGCTTTTGGATGCTTTTATCATTACTGAATTACGATTCATAAAAAAAAACAAAAAAAAAAACACATTAGTACCGTTGTTTACAGCAAAAAAAAATATCCTTTACGCAGATAAATGTTTAAATCGCGGTTTCGACTTAATCCTATTTTCCTGCCACTAAAAGATTGACTTTTGTTTCTTTATTTCCGAAAAGCGTGACGTTTGACTCTTTAGAGAGGTATAAAAAAATAAATAAAAAATGTAATAAGATAAAATATGTTAGATAACTACAAGGCAAGTTTACAGTGATATTTAAAATTCAAACAATCACGTCTAATTGTCAAATTGGATGCTAATGATTAATGAATTATACATGGCTGTATCCATTAGTCCCCTGAGACCACTCCTGCATAAAGGGGAGGATAATGTAATTACAGTGGAGAAATAATCAGCTTGTGGCATTAAAAGAGCACTGTACCTCGCAGCTCCAGCCGGGACCACGACTCCAAGTGAGTCTCGCACATTCAGTGCCGGCTCTCTGGCGGACTTCGCGGGGCCGTTGGACCCAAAACTGACGTCCACGGGATTTAATTCGGATTTTATAATGCAAAACATGTTTAGAATAAGAATAATAATACAAACGGCGGTGCAACAGAAGGGTGTAAAGACCGTTAACGCGTCTTTTCTGGTGGATTGTTTTCGCTGGAAACTATTATAGTTTCGTCTCTATTGTTGAAATCCTTTATTTTTTCTACAATCAAAATTCAACAGCGATCCGAGACATTAAGTGGGAAATTACAGTGGGAGAAAATAAAGTACATTTACACAATTAATGCGCGCAAGTATAATTATAAAGGGTACTTTTTCCCATCTTACTTATACGTATACTGGATTCTACTTGAGATACTTGCTCTTTAGCTTTATTTGATAGCGTTAGGTACTTAATACTTTGCATATAAGAATATGATTTCCTTTCTTTTTTTTTTTCTTCAAATATCATCCGATTTGATGGATTAAACTACCCAACAACATAAAAGTAGTACACAAATTGCTCCACCTCCATGCATCAGTAATACTAATCTCATATTTAATAATATAACATTGACAGCCACCATTCTGCTGCATAATAAGTACGTTTGATGCTTTCTTCTGTATATTCTACTGAGGTCACATTTTGACGACGGTCTTTTACTTTTAATACAGGGTTGTTTTTATACTTTATGGTATTTCCACTTATACATAAATAATACTAATTCAACCATTGAATCTAAATATTGTAATTAAAAACAACACAATGTAGCTATACAGATACAGCTATAAGATTTTAAAGGTATAAAAAACACGTAAAAAACTAAAATCCAAAGCGACGGCTATGAATACGAGTATCTGCACGTGTGAGAACAAAAAGCCACGTCGTAGGATGTGTTCTGCGGGCGATCCGGGGCTGCGGTGTTAAGTAGAGGCGATGGATTAGCGGGGAGCGGGCGCCGCCTTCGCTCCTCGCTCCTCTTTAGGCCGGGCCGTCAGTGGGTTGATGAGCCGCGACGAGGCCTGACCCCTCCGTGGAGTTGTTGCCATTATGTACAAGTAGTGGGATAATGAAGCATTCATGCTAATGTGGGCCGGGCAGCACATCATCTGTGTGTAATCCACCACCGCCATCATCCTGACCCACGCTCAGACGCCCCCACACACACACACACAAACACTACCCCCACCCACCACGACACTGCTGCCAGTCGACCCCCCCCCCCAACTCATATCTGTGCATCATATATCGTCTTTCAACAAAAACTGAGTGCCTTAAACCAACGTTATGATGCTACTTCAACCCCCGTGTACGACAATAACGCCCTATTTTCCACATATGGTTTCTGATGCGGGCTAACATGCTACTTAATTTAGCAAAAGTTAGCTGGCCAAATATTTCGATTTAGTAGTCGTCGTTATGGTAGTTGCAGCAGTAGTATAAATAGCGACAAAAGTACGTGTCGGGAGTATGTTGAAGTGGATGATTTGGTCAAACTCACATATACACATAAATATGGTGTGCTGGGTGCTAATAGCATTGTTAGCTACGGACACCTGGGTGCTAATAGCATCTAGCCTTAAAGTTAGCTTAAGATACAAACTGATACTCCTTTGCCGCCATTGGACAAATAAAAGTACCGGCTAAACGTTTAAAATGAGAGTTTATGTAATACAACCTGCTGGTCAGTAACTACGTGGTTCTACTGGTTCTACTGGGCTAAAGATCAGAGCTGGATGAGCTCAACACTTTCCTGAAGCCTCCACCTTTTCCCACATGCATCTCTCCCCCCCCCCCCCCACGGGATTGATTCAAAGTGACTGGGCCCATTAATACTTTGATGCAATGTATCGGTCGCCGGTGACACGGCAGGATGCGTGTTAACAGGGAGGATCATATTTAAAATGGTTCCGCTCAGCACCCCGGCAAAGGAATTAAACCTGCGCCCTGCTCGGCAAACTCACAGGCGCATGCGTTCCTCTCATTTACTCTCATGTCTTCTCGGCCTCTCCTCTTCATCTTCCCCATCTCCCCTCTCCCCCCCCCCCCCCCCCCCCCATCCACTCCGCCCCCTCCTTCGCTCCGTCGCTATCCCTCTTCTCCCGGTGATTATAAAGGTCTTTAGATCTAAGGAATGAATGTATTACCAAAGGCACAGACAAGGCTTGTGATTTGGGGCGCCGTGAATGAAAAATTACCCCTTTGTTCCCTTCATCAATTTGCACGTCTAATGAAATCAAAATCGCGATCGCATAATCAGAAGATGGCCCTCCACCCAGAGAGAGAGAGACCTGATGTGATTTGTAACCTTTCTTTTCCTAAGTGCAGATTAAGGCAAATCTCCCACACATTGTTCCCCGCGATGCGCACGTGTGACGGCAACTGACGAGCTCGGGAATTTGTCATTGAGATCGAAGAAATGAACAACAAAGAAAACAGACCAGTTTGTGCTGTCCCCCCCCCCCCCTAGCCCCCCTCCCCAGAAACCTGGCTCATCTGGCCTGTTTTCCACCACCCTTTGTGTGCACCCCCCACCCCCCCCCGATGACTCCCCTTCCACCCAGCGCTCAAGGTTAACAGACCCAGCCTGTAAACTCTTACATCTTTCCTGCTTGTGGCCGACAAAACCGCCCCGTCTTTGGCACCGCGCCCACCCTGAACCAGTTAGCTTTAGCCTGAGCGATGGGAACACTGGGCCCGTTTCACAGCCGATGGAGGAGCCCGCCTCCCTCCCGGCGATCACTTTGCTAATTGGTATTAATTACTCTTAATCCTAACCCCTAAATCCAATCACTGGCTTCCCCTCTCTGTAAGCCTGCCAGACTCTCCTCTCCCCGCAGAGTGGAGCTCTATTTTTAGACTTGAAAAGGTGGAGGAACCCCGGCACGATGCTCTGGACCCCAAACCGGTGGTTGTTGTTGTTGTTGTTGTTGTTGTTGTTGTTGTTGTTACGGTGACCCCCTCTACTACCATTGGGGATGAAATATAACTGGGTCAGTGACATGGTCTCAAAATAAACAACTCTCCACGAATTCATTATATTTCCTTAAAAACAAATGTTCAATTCCCCCGTTTAATAATTTTTTGAGAACTAATACCATTTCTCATCGGCGGCCATTAAAGTAATCATTGTGCATACGATGAGGCGGCTAATTTGCATGAATGAAACGTACAGAAAAGTAGATAATTAACCTGTTGGGACTCATTTCTTTATGATCGATCGCAAACCGAGTACAGTAATAAAAGACTCATTTGATAAACCATTACACATTATACCCATGATTGGTTTTCGCGTGACGTAGGTAGAGGGGGATTTCACATTTACCAAAATAAGTTAATATCATCGTGTAGGATTCATCTCCATACCACAAACAAAAAGAGAACGCGGAGAACACTTCTGAACCGGAGGTGCTTACGATTTTAAAAGATGATCAATTAGTAAGTGAAAAAAACTTAAAAATATCCAACCCCAAGATATGTTTATTACCACTGATAAGCGCAACACGTTTTTTACACCGGGCTCACAAAAAGCTATTTGTTTAGCGCTTTTGACGACGCTGATTACAAGCCGGTGTGCAAATGCTAATTTGTACACAAACTGTGTTGTTGTTTTCACGAGTCTTTGGTTTTTCATGAGCGCTGATGAAAGACTCAGACTTTGAAGATCCTTAAATCATACAGGTCACGTGACCTTTAAAAGCTGGGCTTAAAAAAGGTCCAAGCATAAAACGGCACGCGATCGTACCCGACGGCGTTAATCGTGAATCTTGTTTCTTAATTGCGATTCGCTGCAGTCGGAGGACAGGTACCTGTGTTCCCTACGCCCAGCTGCAAGGTGCTGCGGTCCTTGGTCAGCCCGTTGGTCTTGGGGCTCGCCGTGGGGGCGATGGTGGACACCGCTCTGGGCGGTCGCTTCCCGGGAACCTTGACCGTCGTCCTCAGCAGGTCGATCTCTTTCCCGTGCACGTTCTGCATGTAGTCCTGCAGGAAGACAAGAACGTCGTAAAAGAAATGGCCTGCTCTCTAGTCCCAATATTTTCCATGCATTGTCCCTCAACTCGAGGGGGACTGATCCAGGAATTATGGAAGGGAAAACAAATTAAAAGACCTATTAGTCACAACCCATCTTAGACCTTCCGCTAAAAGGTGTGCACTAGCAGGGGGGGGGGGGGGGGGGGAATCATCGTGAAGCCGTTACACCTGTGCCCACGCTGTCTCTTCCCCGATATCGATGATGTTTTTGCCGTAGTGAACGCAAACAGTCTCATTCGCTTTCAATTTGTGGCATTTGATTTGGTTTAAAAAAGAGAGACTGCTGCCCAAATGTGGGAGGCCGAGGTGAAAATCGTCGAGCTCAGCAGAAAAGGCCGCCAGATACGGGGAGGGGGGGGGGGGGGGGGGGGGGGGGCGACTTCGGCCTTTCGCCGTTCCCCCCCCCCCCACCACCACCACCACCACCACCACCAACCGGCTCCTCTGCTTTATTACCGTGTCATAAAGCACTCATTTCTTTCCCGAGCCTCCTCGCTAATTACCCAGTGAGCGCTCTCATTTCATTTTATTGCTGGAATTAACAGCCAGATCGAAGCGTGCAAAGCTATTAAGATGTGTGATTAAGCCACATTCAATTAGTTTCTACAAACAATTTAATTGATGTAGCAGATAGAATTAACAGAAGGTGATTGTGTGGATGGCTTGGCTGACTGCGAAATTAAAGGTTCCCCTCTTCCACTCTCAGTCTCCCCCCCCCCCCCCATCGCCCGCCTGCCTCCCTTTTTTTTTTTTTTTTTCCTCACTCCTTCTCCGCTCCACCGCTCAAAATGAGCTGGAGCTGTTACCGCGGTAATGTAACTGTCTCAACCTATTTCACCTCCCCCTCCGTAAGTCAACAGATTCATACATCCATAGATTGGCCCCGACGACCCCCGTAATAGCCGTAATGATCAAGAGATAGCCCCCGTTCAGTCAATTACATACATCACTGTAGCACGGCCGTGCTAATAACCGCTTGTAAATTAAACCGCTAACACACTGTCAGGCGCAACGAGGCCGCGCGCAAGGTTCCCGTCTAACTGTCGGGGCCCGGCGTTTCAAAAGTTCGGGGGGGGGGGGGGGGGGGGGTGTTTTGAGGCCACCTTTTACATTTCACCTTCGGCGCGCATTTATCTAACAAGGATCGTGTGAGAAGGGGCGGGGCCTGTTTTCTGAGCGTGGCAAGCAACCCGGGGGGGCCCTCCTGAGCTGTCCGCTGCCAGCCAAATCCCGAGTGTTTAAGAGGTATTAGCGGCCCAGCGGGGGATTCTGACAAAGACGGATGTTAAGGGGGAGGTGGGGGGGGGGGGGGGAGGCCGGTCAGGCTCTGCTGCCACGCGGCGAGAACCATTATAAATACAAGCCAGCGTGGCGTCTGGGCGCGGCGGGCGCAGCCTCCATTAGACGGCACTGAGGATGGACACCACAGGGAGGGGGGGGGGGGGGGGGGGGGGAGCGCCGAGATGACCACTAGGAAGTCCCCCGTTTCTTAACACTACGCTTAAAGGTCACGGGGTCAGCTCCATACCGCCGTACTGTACGCCGTGCGATTACGCCTCTGTGGAAAAAGCACCAGCGCAGATAATGTAATCCCATCAGGAGAATCAGCGGTTGGAAGACGTCGCGCCATTAAAAAATCTCCAGCGGCACCCTCGAGTACAAACAGCGGCTGCAACAAACACATAAAGCCGATTGGAAAAGGGACTGGGGAGGGAGGAAGAGGAAGGAGAAGAGGAAGGAGGGTTCAGACTCACGTGTAAACTGGGGTGGTAAGTGAGGACGCCGTTATCACACAGTGTGACATATTTCTTTTTCCACTCCTTGTTGAGGGATTTGCCACTTCGCTTCAGAAGGATTCCCTGCAAGAGACAAGGCGTCACGGTGAGCATGCTCTCTTCCCCCAAAAATGGAGCACATTTATGGTAAATACCACCAAAAAAATACAAAACAGCATTATCGTCGTCGCACATTCGTTATGGCGGTTACTTTATTTCCCTTTGCGTCATAAAATGGTCGTAAAGCAAACAGACATAAGCGGCGATTACGAAACAGTATGGAAGTGATTATACGATCAGAAATGTCTAATTAAATCCCCTTTAAACTTTCATTATTTGGTATGTATATTAGTTGGCTGACGGGTTTTATTGACGTGTCAGTTTTTTTCTATTGTGATCTTTTGAACCGCCCCCCCGAAAAAAAAAAAAGTTGGCCCAAGTCCTCGGAGACCATTCCAGAGAGAGAGAGAGAGAGAGAAAGAGAGAGAGAGACAATCCAATTTGCCAGACCTCCTCCCCCGCATCATACACATTACATGCTGAACTCTGGAGGACCTCTCAAATCCGGGGATTAGGGAGTGTGATCTCCCCTTCTTCAAAGCCAACCCCTCAGCTCTGTATTCTATTCTACTTTATCTTCCGGGGGGCCTTTTAGGAGCATCGGGATGGTTTCCCCCCCCCCCCCCCCCTTATCTGCTGAGTAAATCCACTGGTAAACAATGCAGTTCCTCCGCTGGAGGTGGCCAAACGCTGCTGAGTGCAAGGGCCAGGAGGCTCTCTCCGGGGTTAAACTAGTGAGGAGGGGCACGCTTAATTAGGGGATTAGGCCGGGGCGATGTTTGTGCTTTTACAGCCAGGACCTGTGTGTGTGTGTGTGTGTACTGAGGAGGGGGGAGGGGGGGGGGGGGGGGGGGGGGGGGGGGGGGGGGGAGTATTTTGCTAGCCAGGCCCATCCTGCAGGCTTTAATCCGATTAACACATCAGGAAGAGTTGATCCCTCTCGGTGACCTGGGCACCAGGCTGTTTGCCGACAATCATCCTAATCCGAACCCCGATTCATCTGGGGGGGGGGGGGGGGGGGGGAAGAAGAACTCACTGTTGGCTGCATGTTGGGAGAGTTTGGGCTTCTTAATACCTTATGAATATACCTGCCTGTTTATAAATTATGACTTTCTCACTCAAATAAGATTCTTTAAATCTGCTCAATTTGATTTTCTGATGTTATCTTCTCCTAAAAGCTTCTTTTTAAAATGGGGGGGGAAAAAAAACGGTATTTAAAGTTTTTTTTCCAATTAGGCCAACTGGGAACAAAAGGCTAGCGTCGACTTTGGCCGCGTGTTGCCGAAGCTTAATAAATAAATCTGAACAAATGTGTAAAACAACTTCAATAGAAATACAAAATAAAAGATCAATCATAAAATTGTCAAAAAAGGAAACAAATATCTGTTTCATCTATTCTTTTTTTTTTTATTATTGCTTTAAGTAAGTAGTAAAAAAAAAGTACAATTTGTGCATTTAAATTACACATAAATATTATTTTACTGGGGATTTTTCCAGGGGAAAAAAAACATTGTGTCCTTCAAAATCGATAACTTGCCGACTTCCCAGACTCTTCTCAATTTAGTCAATAAAAAGAACTGTAAACACATTTTTAAATGACTCTATAATCATACAAAGTAAATGATCCAGTCACAGGGGCCTCTGGCGACTTTATAATGCATGTTTTACAAGCAAAATATGTTGCTCATCTCATGGCCTTACTGGAGCATACATAAATCCATACATGCAATCAGTGCGCAGCTTCATATATTTATCAGAGCCGGGAAGCGGATCAATAAAGATGCTAAGACAATAAAAAAATGTTCACAGTTTCGCCGAGGTGCATATAGATAAGATATGTTTCATAGGAGCACGTCGTCGCTTTCAGTAACAACAACCGGAACAATGTGATGATTCTTCATTAATTGTTCAATTGTCCGCCGCGTTGGAATTGAGCCGTCTGCTCTTCAAGTTGATAGTTTGCCTGTCAAATGGCATCATGTGTGGAGCCCCGTGCGTCCCATCGACACCGACACCGACACACACACACACACACACACACACACACACACACACACACACACAGATGAGTGTGTTCAGCGTGTGCGACACGAGGAATCAGGCTGGTCGTCAGACGTGCTCTCCGCTCCGTCATATCTACACAGAGGAGATAGTGTCTTTCCCCTCTTTTGTCAGACGACCAGGAGAAAAGCTGCATCCTGCCACTGTGGCTGACTGATAGGCCGGCCCTTTGTGAGGGGGGGGGGCGGGGGGGTGTTATGTGTGTTGGGTTGGGATGGGATTGGGGGGGGTCGGTGATGGGGCAAGAATGCACTCACTGCTGAGGCTCCTCAGCAGTGAGTGCATTGTTATCCTCACTCACTATTTTTTTTTATAGATAGGAGGGGGCGGAGGGGAGGGTGATTTGGCCTGATGGGGGGGGGGGGGTAATTAAGCTCACATTGACACTTTGATCTCCTTGATTGTGCATTTGACTGGCCTGGAGATGAGCTAGTAACACCACTAACCCCCTCCCTCCACATCTGTATACCCCCCATCCTTTGTAGATAAAGAGGGGGATGGCTCTTGTCAAAAGTTGCCATGATAGTTAAGAGAAACTGCCCCCCCCCCTCCCTCCCTGTAATGTACTGGATAAGAATGGGGGGGGGGGGGGGGGGGGGGTGGTTTACAGTAAAGATTACTCAGAGGGGGTTCTTTATTAATGTGTGAAAAAACAACCAGCAGCACATTAAATGTGCACACTTTCTGCAGTGAGTTACAGTAATCTAGTAAAAGACGGAGACATGACATGTTTGCAGAATGGCCACCGTGAAGTTTTTATTTTATTTTATAAAAAAAAAATTTTTAAAAAGGTATTCGCAGCCCTTTCATCCATTTGTGTCGCGCACAAATCCGTCGCATTAATAAGTGCGATTGTGACATCAACGGGCTAATTCCTTATTTTTTTATTTTTTTTTTAGAACACCATGAAATCTATTCATGTGTCTATTTGATGAACACGTGCCATCGGTGGGCGGTAGATGCTGTACGCGGTGGTCTCCTCAAAAAGACAGATCTCCTGATTGAGCGAGGAGGTCTTGGAAGTGTCACAAGTGTCATTATTTCCATCGGACCGAAAGCCACGGCAATTTTCTTCCCAATGGGAATGAGGATGTCTGGCTCAACAGTTTAAAAAGAATAAATAATAAATCATCTTCCGCAGGTAAAAAGAGGATAATATAATGATACCGACCCATTTTTTTTTTTTTTTTCAAAAGCCCTCGTATAATCACAAGTGATTACTAATCAATGTGTCAATTACTGTGGGTCGGAGCTTTAGAAAAATGGTCCTCACTCAGATGTTGCATTCAGCAACTGGTCCTTTAAAAGCAAAGCTCGAATACATCAAAAGAAAATGAAGATAATTGCAATAAAAAAGAAAAGAAAAGAAATTAAAGTACCTGAAAAGTTGGAACTATGTTACATGTTTATGTTTAAATAGAAACCAGTCGGTGAGTCTGTTGTATATAATGCAACGTAACAGATTACGAAACTACTTAAACATCTATCTAATTTTAAGCCAAGCTAGGAAATGTTATGCAAAAATATGATAATAAATAACAATGACATTTCCACGAGGGCCAAACGTGTGTATATATATATATATATATATATATATATATATATATATATATATATATATATATATATTAAAAAGGTGTAACCAAATGTAAGATTATTACCAGAAGAGGACTAAACGCTACACAATAACTGGTTATAACATTTTTAAAAAGCCTTCCCAAACCATATGCTTGTTTACGTTGCTTGTGTTCGTGTTCACGCAGCAAAAACAAACCTTTATTTTAAGTTACGTTCAAATGAGGAAACACGCAAAAAAAAAGTTTATTTTCATTATCGACAATAGAACTCTTCAATACCACAATTTACCTGCAATTTATGGAGGTCAGAAATGAGCTCATCGTGTCTTTTTAAAAAAAAAAAAAAATTATATTATTTGGTAGGCGTGTTGATTTACACAGATAAATATATAATCTCTCTAAACCCCTCAGCCTTCTCCTCTCTCGGCCACACTGATAAGCTGTACCATATCGCCATCTAGTGGTCACGACGACACATGACCAAAATCCCACTGGCGAGCTTATCCACAGGTTACTCAATCTCTAAAAACACATCAACAATGAAGAGAAAAACAACTTCTAATAGCACCGAAAAGGTGATCCCACTTACCGAAAAGGTATCTATGAGAAAAGGTAAAGGGGGAGGGGTGAGGAAGTCGGCTTACCTGTTTGATAGGTATGGCCCGCCCACTGCCTATGCTGTCTGTTTTACTGTCAACGCTCTTTGCTTGTTCACTGGCTTTCCGTGACTGCAAGAAAACAAGAAAGTCAGTCAGCAACTGAAGCGTCAAACTGGCGGGCAAAGCAGAGTGGGAGTGTGAGGTGGGTGTGTGTGTGTGTGTGTGTGTGTGAGGGAGAGAGAGAGAGAGAGAGAGAGAGAGACTGTGGGGGTGTTTGGAGCATTTGTGGAGAAATTCGACATTGCAAATAAATAAAAGTCTCAAAAAGAAGCTCGAAAAGATAAAATAAAAAACAGACAAGCAGACCAGCGGAACAAACAGCAGTAACACCGACGTGCAAGTTGAAAAAAAAACAACAAGACCACACGATAAGACACATCTCAACACAGAGGAGACCAAGGACGACCACACATCGAGTCATGACTCAGCCCTGAAACCCCCCTTTTTGTTTTTGGATGGGGGGAGGGGGGAGGGGGGGGGGGGGGGGGGGGGAGGATGATCCTTTTCCTAGGTGAGAGACCCAGAGAGGGTCCTTTAGTTGGAACCTGCCAGACCAGCTGCTGCGAGAGCAGCCGGTGCATGAAGACAGTACGTTACAGTTCATAATAAACAGGTTAAAAAAGGAGAGAAGAAAAACGGTTATTTCATTTTCACAGGAGACGCATTAATTTTAAAGTAGATTCCATCCGAAACCTGCGAAAAAAACAAAAAATAAACCTGGTGGGACAGGAAAATCATTTTCAAATAACAAACAATTAAAATGTCAAGTTAAAAACACACAAACAGTTCAAGTTGCAGGTCGTGCCTGTGTGGAGGAGGAGGAGGAGGAGGAGGAGGGGAAGAAAGAAAAAACAACGCGATGAGACAAGTTAATATGACTTTTACATGGAAATAAATCATTTAAATAAAAAATTAAAAATCAACCTTCCCACCCCAAAAAAAAAAAAACCCCAAAGAGCTGTGATACAGGTAGGGGACAGACATGAGTGTGTATGGTCTCACTCAGAACATGAGAGATGTCCAGTCACCAATGGAGAAGAGGTACGAGTCTTGACTTCAAGTAAACCAACTCTGGGTGTTTATATTGTTTTTCCAACATTTTATTTTTTTTTCGAATGATGACTTGTTTAGCTTCTATACAGACACCATACAAAGCAAGTCACAAATCCACTTCAAAATATTCAACAGATTGAGCCAAACATTGCAGTTCCCACAAAATATAGGATGAACAATAAAAGGCATTATTTCATATACTCCTTATATGTACGTACTTTTTTTTTTTTTAATACATATATATATATATGTATATATATATATATATATAGAGTACCATCATAAATAAAATACAATACAAGATATACAGCAGTCTATATTTTTTTTCCGTCAATCCGTTCATGATAGAAAAGCGATTATGCGAGAGTTCATAATCTTTGTACCAAGACCTAAAACTGAGGAAAAAAAATTGAAAAATAAATAAAATGAATAAAAAGACAATTGAATGTGCAACAAAATAAATAAAAGAAAAAAGGGGAAAACAAATGTTAAGTTTAACTACATTCATACAAGTCGGTGCAACCCAGTGTCATCCAATATGATCCGTCTCTGTAACACCTCAACAACCCCCGAACCCCTGGTTTTTATGAAGGCCTTCATAAAATAAACCCCCAAAAATACCTCCATGATAATACATTTATACCACAGTTGTCAATTCCATTCAATACTCCCTGGAAAAATAAAGAAGGAATCAAATAAATAAATTAAAAAAAAAAAAAAAAAAACGAACGTCGGAAAATCAAAAACAAAAAGAAGAAGAAGAAGAAGAAGAAGGAAAAAAAAAAGAGAAGAAACTTGGCACCTCTAGTCCTTGAGTCCTCATTTATGGCAAAAGGCAGTGTGATGTCATGTGAGGAAAAGGTTGTGTCCTTTGGGGGGGGGGGGGGGGGGGGTTGGATAACAGTTCCAAGAGTGACTTGACTGTACAGCGTATGTATGGGATGTCTGAATGGGAGTTTGGGGGCGGAGGGGTGGGTAGTGTGGAGGGGGGCGGGGTTGGGGGGGGGGGGGGGCATTTCCAGAAGAGTCTCTAGAGTCTGTCTCACTTCGTGATACTCGACAGTCTCATTTTGAGTGTGCTCAAAACACTCAAATGGACCCCGACTAGTCCTATGGATGCATTACCCCAAACGCCGTACAGCCGCTGTCAGTCTATCTTCTCTCTATCCTGACTGGCAAAGCAGGGGAGCGGTGGGGGTGGGGTGGGGGGGGGGGCTCTCTTTGTTTTTTGGGGGCGGGGTTCTCTTTTTTTTTTTTTTTTTAAACCATCACGCTCTTCTAATACGGAAGGAGTCGGAAAGCCCTTTATGCTGAAGAAAAGGTTGGAAACAGAAGCACAAATCTGCAAATATTGAAAAAACAGTGTGTTTGTTTTTGTTTTTTTTGTTTGTTTGTTTGTTTACGTTTTGTTTTTAATACGTGGAGATTCGGTAAAAAGCTCAAAAGGGGGACTAAAAACGTGAAATGTGACACGTGAAATGGCAGACGTGAATATATATATATATATATATATATATATATATATATATATATATATATATATATGAAGATGAATGTGGGATAGAATTAAGTATTAAAAAAAATGCCGTAGTATTCATCTAAATTCTTTAAACGGTGTGCTTTAACACAAAAAGGGACAGACAGCCTGAAGAAGTCAGGAAAAACCACAGATTACCCCCCATCCCCCCCCCCCAAAAAAAAAGAAAATCATCGTTTTCGGAGTTATTGACCATGGAAGCACTAGGAAAAGAATAATGTGTACTGCGCTGACACCTAGTGGCCGAGGACAGTTATGGCAAAGACTGGTTTGAAATGATTTGTGGCCGGTGACATTGATGGTGAAAAGACGGAGTGATGAGATGTTCTAAAGCTTTGAGGTTCATTTATTTACTTCAAACCAAAGTGTTATGGAAAAAGATTCAGCTACTTTAAGATTTTATTCATAATAATAATAATCCACATCGGATGTTTTGGTGTCGGATTAAATTTGAGCCAAAATAAAAAAATCTGTCCCCAAAAGTAATATTGTAATATATATATATATATATATATTTTTTTAAACTGCACATAGAAAAGGATTCCCAATGCCAGTGTGCCACAAATGTGACAATTATTACTTTTATATATCCATTATTAGAACAGAAAAACATTGGATGTAAATGACGTTAAGTGAGTCTGATATTGATCTGTTAAAGTCCACTAATGAGATTAAGGCATATTTTCATTCATGGTATACTTTCTCTTGAAACTCCACAAAAAAAATGAACTATAAAGTGAACCTACTTACAAGAAAGAGTGTGGCTAGAAAACATGAATGGCAGCCCGCCGTCTATCAGGGAGCAGCGGGACGTTTTTTTTTTTACTTTGTCACACAGATGTTATTTTTATTTTGTTTTTTTAAATGTTTTTTTTTGTTTTTAAACGGACACAGCGAGGAAAGGGAACGTCCTCGATGGAATATTTTTCTTTCTTTATGGCGTTTCTTGTATTGGCAAAAAAAAGAAGAAGAAGAAAACAAAAAAAAAAAAAAAAAAAAAAGGGGGGGGGGGGGGGGTTTGGCACTGCTAGTCTTCCTCTCCTTAAGCCCACTGCACTCTTCAAGTGTCACTGAAGAAATGTCGACATCGCCCCGTTAACTTCCCTTCCCTTCCCCTTCCCGTCCCCTCCTCCTCCTCCTCCTCCTCCTCCTCCCTCCCCACTCCCCCTCTCCCCCTCTCCCACCCCCCTTCGGGCTCGCCGCTCCTCAGAAGGTCATGAGCTGAAACTCCCGCTCGGCCTGCCACTCCGGCACCCACACCGGGTAGGTGGCGTGCTTCGGTATCTCCATGACGCGGACGGGGAGAGGCTCATTTCTCTGGTGGACATGGTTAGTCACTACCTAGCGGGGGGGAAGGGAGACAACAAGGGGAGCTAGCACACAGCCTGTACTGCTCGGAGGCCACAAAAAAAAAGCCTGCGGCTCCCACAGCAGCTTTGGGGTGGGGTGGGGTGGGGGGGGATAGATAGGTGGGGAGGTTCGAGAGGGAGTTAGTTAGAAGAAGAAGGAGGAGGCAGGAGGGAGGAGACAGAAGAAAAGCGCTGAGGGACAGGAAGGACGGGTGGAGGAGAAGGGTTGTTTTTAAGAAGGTGGGGAAGGAGAGGAGTGAGGAAAGGAATCATCTCACGTAGCCTGATCTCTGTCTCGTAAAAAAGCTCTTAAAGAGTTCTAGAGGAAGAGAAAAGGAAAACTTGGAAAAGCTGACTCGGGCAAATACTAAATAAATATAAATATATAAATTCAGCAGGGCCTCCCCCGAACTTGAAAGAGGCGGACTACGTGAGATTAGGAAAGGCTTAGCGGGCAAAGAAGAAGGCTGGTGTAGGAGGAAAGAGAGAGAGAGAGGGGAGGAGGAGGAGGAGGAGGAGGAGGGGGGCAGGCTGGGTAGAAGAAGAGGGCAGAGGCTACAAGTAAAAGACAAGCTTAGACAGCTCAGGAAATTAGACGTGGTTAGTGCACACATATGCTATTGGTAGAGCAAAAGGCAAATACGACAGGACACGGGGGTAAAGAGCAGGCATGACAAGGTGGTCGGGATACTGGTGATGAAGGGGGGGGGGGGGGGGGGGGGGGGGGTAATTCCTGGTGGTCGGATTCGGGGGCCGGAGTAGAAGTAAGCGAGCCTCTGGGGAGTGGCACTAGCGTCGGCATGCGTTACTAGCAGCGCGTTACTGAGGGCATCGGGCTGGCTCGGACTTTTTCTTTTTTTTTTTTTTTTTTTTTTTTTTTTTTTTTTTTATAGCTTAAGCTCGGGTCGGGCAGGAGAGGCGGGCATTGGCGGTTTTGTTGCTGCCCAAAAGGGAAGTCACTGCAAAGAAAGGATCTAGTAAAAAATAAGAGGGGGAGGGGGGGCAGGGGGGAGGGGGGGGAGGTCAAAGATTTAGACAGAGGGCCTGGTTTGTTGTTGTGGGTGAGATGAGAAAACGTAATATCCATGTGCAATCACTACATCCAATTAGAAAAGAAGAAGAAAAAAAAAAAAAAAAGGACATGAGAACCACAGTGCTTATCTTTGATATTTGCTTTGAAAAGAAGGGTTATTCTTTTATTCTGGAGCATTTTTTTTCCCGGGGGATCGAATGTAATTTTTTTTTTTTTTGTTTCCTTTCCTTTCCTTCCTTCGCCTGCATAGGAGGCAGGAGAGAGGGGGGGGGGGGGCCTGCGATGCACCTTTTTTTTTTTTTTTTTCTTCGAGCGAGCCCTGTCCTCCCTCTGGTGGACAAAGTGTGCGCCCGCAGACACGCCTTTTTTCTCTCTTCTTTTAAGTAGTGTGAGTGGGTGTCTGCTTTGCATCAGCTGTCGCATACTTACTGTGAAAATGTTGGAGCGGCGCTTCGACTGCTTGCGGATGGGCGTGGGCGTGTTGGAGGAGGCGATGGTTCTCGATTGCGCATCTCCCGCTGATCGATGCTGGGGGTGGAGGGAACAGAGGAGGAGTAGTCGCTGAACGCACCCCCACCATTGGCCGCCTGGGGAGCGAGAGGGATTAAACGAGGAGCCGAGGGAGGAGGGAGAGGTGAGAAAGATGGAGAGATGAAGAAGGGACATTTCTACTTATTTTCCCAGCGTAAAAGCTCCCAACGGTTGAACCCGCGCGGCACACGGGTCAGGAAGTAAAACAGCGCGCCGCGGTCGAGGGTTCGGATCTCACCTGGTTGATGTGGACAGAGGGGATGGATGCGGCGGGCACTGACGAGTGGCTGGGAGAGTTGGGGAGGGACTTGCACGGGCCGATGGAGAGCTGCTGCTTTTTCCTCATGGCCACGACCTTCTGGGCAACTGGAGGAGAGAGCGTGGCAAAGGACACAGCAACACGTTGCTCATTAACCCCCTTAGGTTTCCTCACACGTTGCATTGCTCCTTTCTGGGGACGACAACGCAGACTAAAAAGAAGCGAATATGAGCAATTCATTAAACAAATGAGTATCTGTGAGTCGTGGGTATACATCTTTATTAAAAGTGCAGCAACGTCTCTCTGGTTTCCAAAAAAAGATTTGCAATCGTGACTTTTTGTTTTGTCATGACAACAAAGAATTTGGTGAATGTGCGGCCACAATAAAACAGGCGGTTGTGCAACTAATCGGTACAAACAACAACAACAACAGTAAACACAGATTTTAGATTGAGTCTTTATGCATATGTAATAGAAGACAGCATGATCATCTAATTTTAGTAAATAGCTATGCAGATAAATATATTTGTAGTCATTTTTTTTTGTTATAATTGCAAAAGGTTAAGAAGCTACAGATACAGATGAACTGGCCCTTTAATATTTCGTTAGGAGCCTGGAACATAAAGGTGATTAAATCAGGTTATGCATCTTCATATAAAAACAGTGTTTCGCTTGCATCACGAGAGGCTTCAGGTGTTTTTTGGTTTGAGAAATGTTCTTTAATAAAAGTCTGTATACGATGACCGACTGAAACCTCATTATTGATCAGCCTCCGATGGCGTGTTTGTTGCTACACTGACGTCGGTGCGTCCCGGCCCCCGACCACCCCCCCCCCCCCCCCCCCCCCCCCCCCCCCCCCCCCCCCTCCTCCCCGACACTCTCGTGCAGCTCTCGCACTTCTTCATAAAACACGACGCCTGGCCGCATATTAAAATCAAAAAGTCAGGTAACAAGCAACATTTCTAAAAAATAGGGCCTCTCGCGCTCCTGGGGATGCGACATTTAGAGAGAAAAAACCCCCAAAAAAACACCTCTATTTCCCAGAAACAAGTAATCATCCAAAAATGATGCTTGCAATTTTGTTATTGGGCGTCATTCCAGAGGGATCTCGGCCAAATGGGACTATTGTCAGCATCCGAACTGCCGGATTTACCGTGCACGCACACACACGCACACACACGCACACACACACACCACACACACGCTCGCGCCTGCGCGCTGCGCGGGATAACGTGCCAGAGGTTTTTTTTTTGGGTTGGATTTTAGGGAGAAACGCAGATATATTTAAGGAGACATAAAGAGGGCATTTCACCCAGTCGTACACGACTGGATGTTAAGCGTTCTTTTTAGCTGCCGGCTCCACGCTTTGTGTGCAATCCGATCGTCCCCGACGTGAGCTCGTTTTTTTAATAAATTAAAACGCCTGCTGCGTTATTAATTAAGACGTTCCTCTCCATGTTCATAAAGTACACTGCTAATCACAGCTGCTGACCACACAGCATAGAGGATATCAATGTGTACGTGCATATATATATATATATATTCTCAACAGCATGGGGTCCTTCTCAATTAAGTGCAGTGGAAAAACCAAACTAAACCATGTAATAAGAGTGAACTTTAAAGCAAATTCTATTCACGTTTCACAGCGTGACGAAGAAAAAATGTCGAGAATTATGGAAGTTGATCTAATGTGTTGTAACCGACTGCTAATTTGACCACTTTCTTGTGAAATGGGAACAAGGTGAAAACATCCTGCGTCACATCGTTTACTTCCCATAAATTGGTCATTTTTCCATCTCTAGATGTCTAGAGTATAGCTCAAATGCCCAGTAAAGGGGGGGGGGGGGGGCGGGGGCAAATGCCCAGTAAGCTACACCTTCCACTTCCTGTCTAACCCATGTCCATGTTTCCTTTGGGCCCCCCCCCACGCCCCTCTCACCGTCCTGGAAGACTCTCTCCACGTTCAGGCCGTAAGTGGAGCAGGTCTCGTAGTACGTGCAGCGCTTCAGGTCGTTCGACAGCTTTCTGGCCCGCGAGTCGTCGATCACTCTGGGGTTGGCAGCGCTGATGGCGTCTTAAGAGAAGGAGGGTGAGCGAATACCACTTTACTACAACGACGAGGCAAAGGATGCTATTGAAGTCAATTCATTTTGACCAGAAGAGAAATACAGAAATATACACTTGGGCACTGTCGTTTACAGGGGACTAAAAGAGGTGGAAATGGTGCATTCACAGGGGACTATTTTCAGCTGCGGATTAATACACATTTGATGCGCATGCAAGTATTTCCGGATTGATTAAAAAAAAAGAACTACTACTAATTGTCTATCACGATCAATTCCTTGTTGGTTTTTTGCTTCTGATCTTTTATGGGATTTGTTGATAATGATCAAATGTAAAAACCCACCTTGTGTTCCAACGAGGACCATGGGGACCTCCGCCGTGTTCCTGTAGCTGGAGAGACGCAAGAAGTAATTGTAGACCGTCTGGAAGCTGATCTCGTCCTCCAGGCTGAAGACGAAGACCACCGCGTCCACCCAGGCGGCGAACTGAGGAGGAGGAGGAGGAGGAGGAGGAGGAGAGCACGGTGAAAACTAAGGGGGACGAATTATTGCACGAGAACTTGTAAAAAACAAACGGAATCTGCTTATAAAAAAGAGGTGAAGTTTCTCTGTGCTCACCTTAAACCTGAGTTTAAGTCTCGTGCACACTAGTACTACGACTACGACTAGTACTACGACTAGTACTATGACTACGACTAGTACTACTAGACATCACAAGTGGTTTGGAGGCCAATCGTGATCTATTAGGCAACAAGGGTGATGTGCACACTTGAAAGCAACAGAGAGAGAGAGAGAGAGAGAGAGAGAGAGAGAGAGAGAGAGACCTTTAAAAGAAAGGTACATTTCTTGTGTCGTAGCTAAACTTTTGAAATATACAATATGCATGTTCATAGATCCTAAAAGGAATAGATGTACATTTAAGAATTCACGTCAAGGTATTTAAACTTTTTTCTTTTTTTGTAGGGAAAACTGTTGAGACACAAATGTGGTTAAATTCATTTTTACGAATACAATTTGTTGGCCCCCGTTAAGACGCTTTTCACTGCTGTGTGTGTGTGTGTGTCGCAGGCCTTTTGCCTGAAGTTCACCCACACAGACACAAGGGGGCAGCGTCGCAGCAGCCACGGGACCAGACGCAGAGGGGGGGAGGGGGGGGGGCGTCAGTCACCAGGTGATGTGAAAGCCAATGATTAAACACCACCGCGGCGTTCCTCATCCGCTGTGGTGAGTTTGTATCTGCGTCATGTCAAACGATCTCAGTGTAGTTTACGAGCAGAGAGGAAATCAATCGTCATCGTTCATTTGGCCCTCTTCTCCATCCAAGGTTTGCACACCTCACTCAGAGCCCCCCCCCCCCCCACAAGAAAAAGAATGGTAAATGGCAAATCAAGCCTCCTGTGAGCGTGCACATAATGGGAGGCCTTTTCAATGATGCCCCTAATTACACAGGCAGCTGACAAACCAAACCAAACTAATTTACATTCCCTGATCTCACAGAGAGCGCAACAAACCGGAGCTTTGACGCACGGTCAACGCATCACAATGAGACGGGAGTCGACAAAGCAACGGAAGTTACACAATACTTTGTATTTAGGACGTGAAACTCCAAGGAGCGATATTCCCCCCCAAAAAAAAGGCCCTCGATACATTCTAATCCTCGTGTTTTGTGCTGTGCTTCAGTACGGTGCTGTAAGTACTGCTGAGAAGCACACCGACGCCACAGCGTCATCTCCTGAGTGGACGGGAGTGAGTGTGTAAGCCGATCGCCGCCTGTTTACACTTCCAGCAGACGTGGAGCGACATTAGCATTCATTTGGAGTCGTGTTTCTGACCACCAGACACAACGTGAAGTCCAACCTCCTCTCCGTCCAGCTCCTGAGGGAGATATCTGGCTCTTAAGCCCCTTAATGCTCCGCTACGCTTCGACAGGAAGCTGCTGCAGCTGTGTGTGTGTGTGTGTGTGTGTGTGTGTGTGTGTGTGTGTGTGTTTTTGGTCGGCTGCATCTGGACACGACGCCGCCGAAGGCCGCGAGAGTCAAATGTTGCACACTTTTAACTCATGGCCATCTTTTTAGACGGCTTTAGTTGCGCGTTACGTACAGATTAAGACTTAAGATGCGAAAACATGTGATTAAACACAAAGAAAAATACAATATGATCCATTGTGCTAAATTTGAAGCATGCATTTGCATAAATACAAATTTGTCCAAAAACAGACACCAAAGCAAATGGTATGAATGCATCCTTTGACTGTTAAAAAGCCAGACTTGGATGAAGTAGAATTAAAACGTAAACGTCCTGTAAGACCTGTGAATGGGAGGTAAAAAACCCAACTTGACATCACGCCATGTTTAGCAGGAAGCTATTTCATTTCCATTGTGAAAGCATGACATGGTCTCTTATGGAGACTCGGTGCAGCCCACTCCGGATGACACAGCAGCTCCGTTACTCTCCATATTGCACATAATCATACAGTAGATGCTGCTTTGCCACCGCCGACGTTATTTTTGGCTCGGCGTGCTCATTGATCCGTTGTGCCGCCCCGCTGCTCCAAACACTCCTGCAGAGAAGTAATGGCCCGCCTCTAAAAACACTTCCTGCCTGCACGACAGCTTCGCAGAGCTCGACCCAAAGACATCCTCAAGTCAAACAAAAACACCTTTCAGAGGAAAATAAGTCATTTAAAAAGCATCGAGTAAGAACCCAAACCACCGATTAGTGGACTAGACCGTAGTTTGCACCCCGTCCTGACACATCTTCCTCTTACCTGCAGTTCTGGAGGCCCTCCTTCATCTCTGATCAGAAGCAGGTAGCTCTGTCCGTCCACCACGATTTCCTTCTTGAACCGTCCACCTGAGGAAGAGACATTTTTTATCAATTATGTTGTTATTGTTGTTTTCCCAGAGACGATTCATATATATATATATATATATATATATATATATATATATATATATATATATATATATATATATAACGTGGGGGGGTCACGGCCGTCCACAGGAGGCCTCGACTATGTCGCTCCTCTTCTTCACTCGGCAGATAAAAAGAAAAGACTATGCAGGTTTTTTTTGCATATCATTTGAATGGTCCGCGATCCTGCGGAGGATAAAAAAAAAACAACACACACATTCAAATGAGGGAACGTCGTGAGGCTGACGCCCCCCCCCCACGGTGCCTCTTTATGAATATACGAAATAAATGTGCTGAAGGCAATTTTGACAAGAGGGAGGGGGTGCACCTGTTACACTTAGTCTGGGAGTTTCATACGCAGGCCCGTTAAGCAGAGATATTCTTATATAATAAGAGGGCCCGGAGTTCACGCTGTGCAACCAGCGCATCGAGGAGGACCACGAGGGTCTTACATCACGGGAGGAGCCCCGTCATGTTTTTAACAGGCAGGAGTTTATTCCCCGTCTCAGTGAGCGATACATATATCCTCTCCAGCCTGCTCTTCCACCCGGTGTAGTCCACTCTAGCCCGCTTGGCAAATAAGGGATTCTCCCACGTACCGCCAGCCAAACTCAAGTCACAGAGCTTTGGAGAAACTATGTCTCTGTGTTTCTCTGAATCCCGTTTAACAAAAAAAAAAAAAAAAAGGAGGGGAGGGGAGAGAGAGATGAGGAAGATCTAATTACACAGACTGGATCAGAACGGCACAGCAAACCAAAGATTCATCAGAATCACGGAGCCTGGAGGCGTACGCCAGGAACAGATTACGGAAAGTCTCCGTATCTGCGAATGACAAGCATGTCTCTGGTGCAAACGGAACGTAATCACCCCGGGGACACCGCTGTCTTTATTTAGAGCCTGAGCCAATACAACAACAACAACGAGAGGCCTGTGCCAGCACACGAGAGTAATAATTGCGAGCCCGCCCCGTACCTCTTCCACCACCTCGTCGTGGTGCGAAGCGATGTCATTTTCGAACGAGGCTCCATCTTACATAAAGAGAGAGAGAGAGGCGAGCGGTTAACACGCAGCGAGCATAACTCGGCTTACGACGGCGGCTCGGGCCTTGACACGGAGCCACAATCCAACGGAGAGCTCCATCCGGTGTTGCCACGGCAACGCAGCCCGGTACTTTCTTTTTTTTTCTCGGTCTCTCCAGATATCGAGACGACAATAAAAAAAAAAACACACCAGGAAGAGAAAACAACTGAAGGGAACAGCCGTCGCCCGAACCAGCGTTAAAAAATATTCTTATTTTTTTTAAATGTAAAAAAAAAGGGGAGCTTGAGGAGTTGCTAATTATGGGGCGGGTAGTTTGTATCATAGCAACTCGCAGCAATGCGCTGACACATCCGAGTCGACGCGCTCCCTTGATTACAAGCAGCAACGCTTGTCCCCGTTTTTCTTTTTCTTTCCTCTCCTGCATTTTTTTCCACCATTGATTTCTCGAGGACTAATTAAGCCACGAGGATTTTTTTCTTTCTCCCTTAGTGCAGCAAAATGCCAGAAACTAATTATGCACTTCACGTCTCATCCTCCCTATAATTACACACACAAAAAAAAATGAAACACTGCAGACCCCTCAAAGATCATCAGTTGAGAGGAGGACTTACCTCTCAGGCCAGAAGGGGGCGTTCTCATTATGATTCTGTTGATAAACTGAGGAATATTTTTTGATTTAATCTTTTTAATCTCAGTGAGTTAATGAGGAGAATTCTGAAAACAGACCTTCCTCAACTAAACTGCGAAACTGACCCATTCTCCACATCCAGGAAGTGAACGGGTTAATGTGCACTCCCAGAAAAAGAAAAAAAAAGGATGGGGTTTAGTTTTTGAGTAACAATGATTCCTTTTCACGGCCCTAATTTACTGAACCTGTTATGCGTTTGACACTAACAAGGGAGCATCATGTAAATATCCTAATGCAGCCATCCTAATGTAATCATTGCGGAGCAATCAGCGGCAACCTGCTCGACTTTCTTCCCGTGTGAAACAAAAAGCAAACTAATTTACCAGCTGGCAGGTTTCTGTGTGATTTCATTAATCAAAAACGATTTTCAGAAGACATCAGCGTGTGTGTGTGTGTGTGCGTCATCATTTTTTAAATAACCGGGCTTTCTCTGAATTTTTACGAGAGGCTGACACACGGGGCGACGATAAGGTGTTCCCCTTGTCAGCGGCCAACGTGTTGTATATGACGTAATGCGACGTAAATTAGGCCGTGAAAAAGCAGCTGCGTTAAATCTGAATATGCGCGCTTTGTTTTTTTTTTAGTATCCGACACGTGGACAATCACCCCCCCTCCGTGACCTGCACCTCCGACAGCAGGGCTCTTACCTTCAGGAGACTCCTCCTGCACATATGTGCCCGTCAGGTACCGGTGGACCAAAGCAGACTTCCCGCTGGACAGATTTCCCACAATGCCCTGCAAAAGGCCGAGAGAAAAGAAAAATCCGGTGATTATCGCTGACGGGCATAACACGGCAGGTATGAACCAGAAGCATGTGTGGACTTGAAGGGTTAGTGGTGACCTGACCAATACAACAAATAAAAATAAGGGTCTCGGAGACTCTACCCGGCCGAGTGAGGCATGTTGTTAAACGCTGCAGAAATGTTGTTAACAGCTGTGTGAGGAGTTCCTCGTGTGTGTGTGAGGAGTTCCTCGTGTGTGTGTGCAGTTCCTAGTTCCTCGTGTGTGTGTGTGTGTGTGTGAGGAGTTCCTCGGTGTGTGTGAGGAGTTCCTCATGTGTTTGTGAGGAGTTCCTCGTGTGTGTGTGAGGAGTTCCTCGGTGTGTGTGTGAGGAATTCCTCATGTGTTTGTGAGGAGTTCCTTGTGTGTGTGTGAGGAGTTCCTCTTGTGTGTGTGAGGAGTTCCTCGTGTGTGTGTGAGGAGTTCCTCTTGTGTGTGTGAGGAGTTCCTTGTGTGTGTGTGAGGAGTTCCTCATTGTGTGTGTGAGGAGTTCCTCGTGTGTTTGTGAGGAGTTCCTCGTGTGTGTGTGAGGAGTTCCTTGTGTGTGTGTGAGGAGTTCCTCGTGTGTGTGTGAGGAGTTCCTTGTGTGTGTGTGAGGAGTTCCTCTTGTGTGTGTGAGGAGTTCCTCGTGTGTGTGTGAGGAGTTCCTCTTGTGTGTGTGAGGAGTTCCTTGTGTGTGTGTGAGGAGTTCCTCATTGTGTGTGTGAGGAGTTCCTCGTGTGTTTGTGAGGAGTTCCTTGTGTGTGTGTGAGGAGTTCCTTGTGTGTGTGTGAGGAGTTCCTCGTGTGTGTGTGAGGAGTTCCTTGTGTGTGTGTGAGGAGTTCCTCGTGTGTGTGTGAGGAGTTCCTCGTGTGTGTGTGAGGAGTTCCTCGTGAGAGGAGTTCCTCGTGTGTGTGTGAGGAGTTCCTTGTGTGTGTGAGGAGTTCCTCGTGTGTGTGTGAGGAGTTCCTCATTGTGTGTGTTAGGAGTTCCTCGTGTGTTTGTGAGGAGTTCCTCGTGTGTGTGTGAGGAGTTCCTCGTGTGTGTGTGAGGAGTTCCTCGTGTGTGTGTGAGGAGTTCCTCGTGTGTGTGTGAGGAGTTCCTCGTGTGTGTGTGAGGAGTTCCTCGTGTGTGTGTGAGGAGTTCCTCGTGTGTGTGTGAGGAGTTCCTCATGTGTTTGTGAGGAGTTCCTCGTGTGTGTGTGAGGAGTTCCTCTTGTGTGTGTGAGGAGTTCCTTGTGTGTTTGTGAGGAGTTCCTCATTGTGTGTGTGAGGAGTTCCTCGTGTGTTTGTGAGGAGTTCCTTGTGTGTGTGTGAGGAGTTCCTCGTGTGTGTGTGAGGAGTTCCTCGTGTGTGTGTGAGGAGTTCCTCGTGAGAGGAGTTCCTCGTGTGTGTGTGAGGAGTTCCTTGTGTGTGTGAGGAGTTCCTCGTGTGTGTGAGAGGAGTTCCTCATGTGTGTGTGAGGAGTTCCTCGTGTGTGTGAGAGGAGTTCCTCGTGTGTGTGTGAGGAGTTCCTCATGTGTGTGTGAGGAGTTCCTCGTGTGTGTGTGAGGAGTTCCTCGTGTGTGTGTGAGGAGTTCCTCGTGTGTGTGTGAGGAGTTCCTCGTGTGTGTGTGAGGAGTTCCTTGTGTGTGTGAGAGGAGTTCCTCATGTGTGTGAGAGGAGTTCCTCATGTGTGTGAGAGGAGTTCCTCGTGTGTGTGTGTGTGTGTGTGTGTGTGTGAGAGGAGTTCCTCATGTGTGTGTGAGGAGTTCCTCGCGGTTGAGCTGCCGTTTCAAAAGTTCAGGAATGACCCTTTGACCTCGACGGCGGTTTGTGCAGGTGTATTAAAATAAACTAGTTTCCCCACGGATGGTACAAAATAAATAAAGGGTTGTTCAACAGTTAAAAAAAAATCACAATTTCTTTGTCAAAATACCTCGATATCAACATCGTAACAATATTGTGAGACAATAAGATTGCTGATGGATAATTGTGATAATGACCAAGTGGATAAAGAATAAATAATACAAAAAACAGTCTTGTAAAATTCTGCACGTTTACTACATAAGCTTTAAAACCAAGAACAGATGTTATCGTTACTATAACACATATCCAAGGTGGCATCTCGTCTTGTATCACGATATCAGTGTAAAACCTAAATATCGCCCGTATATATTTATATTGACGTATATATATGTTATATATCTGCCTCAAAAGTGTCGTATTGGTTGGGCTATGATCGCTTCTCTAAAAGTAGATTTTAATTCCATGCTGGTGTAAAACATGTTTATAAGGCTTATATGTTTAGAAAAAGTCAATAGAAAGCCCGATTGGTTCAAGGAACCAGAACCTGTAAGAGGATGAGACATTATGGTTGCAATCCTTCCCCTACTTCCTGTCCCCGGTGTCTAGACCAGACCCGAGCTACAACGCCTTCAGGGTGATGCGTGGCGGAGGGTGGGCTGACGATGCCAGCATGTCTGGGAAGAACAAAGGCCGCAACATGCCTCATCTGCTCCTCCTCCTCCTCCTCCTCCTCCTCCTCCTTCTCCTCCTCCTCCACCTCCTCTACCCACCATCGCCCTCTTCTCCTTTGGATCATTAGTGGGTGTTAGAGTCAGGTATGGTTCTAATTATAGGGATGTGTTTGAGGGCCCGTGAGAAAAGATCGTTTTTTATAAAATGCCTTTCCCGGCCGTCCCTCTCCTATAATTGAAGTATAAATATACCATGTGGTACCATCGGCAGAATAAACTATGAATAAGCTTTAAGTTAGCGAAAGCTGTCGGCCGTGTTGCGGTCGAAAAGCGATGAGTCAACAACAAAATCGACTTTGAACGCACCGCCGGACCAGCGTTCCTGCTGTTTTTAACGGGTTGGCTTTGTGACCTGCTGATACACAGCCTTTAAAAAGAAGGAAAGTCCCACAGCTGTTTCAGCACTATTAAAACACTCTTACTCTTCTTTGTAGATGGTCGGGTTTGATCTGGGAATATTTTAAAGGGTGAGAATGTAATGATCAAAAGATGGCAATATATATATATATATAAAAAAAATACGTTTAGTTGCCGTCTCAAAAGCTACAACACCGGGGGGGGGGTGAGGCAGATGTTTTATCATCATTTCAACTAAAGAAAATGTTTTGACCTCCACTTCCTGTCTTTGTTACCATGGCACCCAAAAGAAGAAACGGAGTCCTTACGACCTTCGTCGCCGAGCAGCGAGAGTTTAAAAAATAAAAAAATAAACGACGGCTTCATTCAGTGTTTTTCTCGTCCGTTTAATGAGAAAACGTGGCGTTGAAGCTCCTGATTAACACCTGAGCAACATTAAAGAAACGGGGGGCGCATTTGAAGTGTGTTTTGAAGGCCAAAAACAAAAGCCGGTTTGTCTTTGAGCCCCCCCTTTTTTTAATTCTATTGAAGTTTTCTCTTTCAAACAATGAATCCCCCGAACACGGAAATATTACATCAACTGTCAGAATGGTGGGAGTGCAGGGTTTTTCTAAAGGCTGCTAGTCTTCATGAAGGGGAAAGCACTAAATCAAGTGAGGATGTTTAGTTGTTCATTTGGCAGTTAGCTGTGTGTGTGTGTGTGTATGTGTGTGTGTGTGTGTGTGTGTGTGTGTGTGTGTGTGTGTGTGTGTGTGTGTGTGTGTGTGTGTGTGTGCGTGCGCTTCACTGGCGGGTGGGATCAGACCCCAGGATGTGTCACCAGTGTAGCCCAAAACTGTCACTCATTTCGCGTCCTGCTGCAAGACACCCTGCGTCTCCATGCCAACGCATCTCATTAAAAAAAAAAAATAGTGCCAGGAGAAAAAAATAAAATAAATCCAGCCAATTTCTCAACTGTTCCAGCCTCGTGTTAAATTGATAAACCGGTAATACATTAAAAAAGGCATGAACATTGACATTTATAGACGATCATCTGTATCATGAAACCACCGGAGGGCGAATCTGTTAGACATATATAAAAGTTACTGTAGAAATATATATATATATTTTTTTTTTAAAAGTTACTCACCACTTTCAGCTCCGGCACTGACCGACTCAATGTCCATTCCTGGCTGTTGACGAAAGAGTCTAAAAAAGACACGGGGAAAAAAAAAAGACATTAAGTCAGGAAGCATTGAAAGGTGAAACCATCCGGTTGACCCCGTTTGACCTCAGCTGCAGATAATGTGGCATTAACAGCGGTTCCCTTCAAACGATGGTAAAGTACTTTACAGTTTACAGCCTGTCTGTCGTGTGCGTGCAACACAGGTTTTTTTAAAAAAAAATTTTATGATGGTTTCAGCTGTCGTATAGATATGAATAATCCCACCCGCGGTCTTTAGGACTACTTTGATGAAGCTTTGTTTCAAATGAATGTTCCAGCTTATTTATTTTCCCCATCATCTTTTATTTCCTGCACACAGAAAAAAAAAAAAGCTCCACAGTTAACCGGCGGGATCACTGAGGATCACTGACGTTAACGGGGGGGGGGAGGAGGGGGGGTGTCAAGCGGTTAGATAAAAGATTTAGCCTTTCGAACGGGGCAAACTTTCAACCTTTAGCAATTTTAGTATATTGAAGATAAGTCATTCAAGTAAGTTTCTCTTCCTCCGTGACTAATTTGCTCATATCGTGTTTTTTTTAAATGTATTTACGGCGTATAATCTGCCGAGAGGGAATATTGTGAAACGCTCGTGACGCAGCGCGTGCAATCTACTGCATTTCAATAAAAAACATTTTTTTTAAAAAGGGGTCAACACGGGGCAACCAATCGCCGAGGAGGACTTGGCTTAATGCGTTTCGAAAGACGTGCCGTCATCAGGCTCGAGTCGACTCGTTTTTCGTCTTCCGGTGACATTTTTGGAGACTTTGGGACTGAAGAACTGAACACGAGCAGAACACGTGAAGAACGCGAGCAGAACACGTGACGAACACGTGAAGAACGCGAGCAGAACACGTGAAGAACACAAGCAGAACACGAGCAGAACACGTGAAGAACACGTGAAGAACACAAGCAGAACACGTGAAGAACCTCAAGTAGAACACGTGAAGAACACGTGAAGAACGCGAGCAGAACACTTGAAGAACACGAGCAGAACACGAGCAGAACACCAGAAGAAAACGTGAAGAACACGAGCAGAACACGTGAAGAACGCGAGCAGAACACGTAAAGAACGCGAGCAGAACACGTGAAGAACACGTGAAGAACGCGAGCAGAACACGTGAAGAACACGTGCAGAACATGTGAAGAACACGTGCAGAACACGTGAAGAACACAAGCAGAACACGAGCAGAACACGTGAAGAACACAAGCAGAACACGAGCAGAACACGAGCAGAACACGTGAAGAACACAAGCAGAACGCGTGAAGAACACGTGAAGAACGCGAGCAGAACACGTGAAGAACACGTGCAGAACACAAGCAGAACACGAGCAGAACACGTGAAGAACGCGAGCAGAACACGAGCAGAACACGTGAAGAACACAAGCAGAACACGTGAAGAACCTCAAGTAGAACACGTGAAGAACACGTGAAGAACGCGAGCAGAACACTTGAAGAACGCGAGCAGAACACGTGAAGAACGCGAGCAGAACACGTGAAGAACACGTGAAGAACGCGAGCAGAACACGTGAAGAACGCGAGCAGAACACGTGAAGAATGCAAGCAGAACACGTGAAGAACGCGAGCAGAACACGTGAAGAACGCGAGCAGAACACGTGAAGAATGCAAGCAGAACACGTGAAGAACAACACGAAGCCACCAGAGCTAAAAAAACCCACTTGCTTCCCACAGAGATGGAGTACACAACTATGTGTCATAACAACTATTAGAACAAAGACCACCTTCCTGTTTTGGATCAAGGCTTTCTCACCATCCTCCTCCCCCCCCCAAGATGAAGAAGATACCATCTCCAATAACGGGGGGAGTAGACTCCCTGTCTCCAGACAACAGGGTGTGTGATACCAGGTGAAGCACACACACACCTGAAGCACAACATTAAAGGACGCGACAGATAAAAAGAACAACGGCATAAACGAGACGTTTTGTAGTTCCTCTCCAAAAATGGTACCCTAAAAGCCCGCGTGACTCATAGCCGGGCCGACCTGAGCCAACAATTCCTTTTACCCGCTACATTTAGGCTAAAACCAACACCCCCCCCCCCCCACCCCCCAACGCTCATGTTTACTTGTTTCTGAGATCCGCTTGCAAAGAGCGTCACGCTGCTCACTTGTTGTGGAATAGTTCAACAAGGGCCTGTGTGTGTGTGTGTGTGTGTGTGTGTGCGTGTGTGTTCAACACGTCCGAACACGAGCGAAGACACCCGTCGGATTCAGTTTCAGCTCTCAGACGACATCGGATACGGTTGCAGCCTAATTTTCATGCGTTGTCTTTTTCCTTCTGTATGGCCCTATTGTTTCCAGATGCATTCCCTGTACTGACTATGATGTTTATTATTTATTTATTTATTTATTTATTTATTTATATCACGTAATTGGGTTGGTGGTTGATAAACTTGCAATTTTACATGCAAAAGTTACAGTCTTTAGCACTGATGAAAGGCAACACTGACAAATAAATCAATAGAGAAATAAACAAGACACGAAGGAGGAAACCAACAGAAAAAAGGCCTCCGGGTTCACACGTGTCTTCACATATTAAAACGTTCACTGAGGGACACATTCAAAGAATAAAAAAGGCCGATCCATTGACAACCGTGCGGGGAAATGAAGTGCCATCAAAAAAGGGCTTCCGGCTCACTCCCTCATTATCGATCGGGACAACAACACTTTACGCTTTCAGAGGTAAAAGCACATAAGGAGAAGAAAGGAGGGAGGAAATTAGGAGCTTTCACAGCGAAATTGGACAGGACCCCGACACTTGTGCATTATCCCCCTTTTGAAGAAATAATCAGGTACATTCCCTCTGGCGGAAACACACCCTATACAAACTGTAACGCAGGAGGCGAAGCCCAACTGTTTCCATCCAAAGAGCAGGATACAGTACAACCAGTTTGGTCCCATGCAGGAAGAGAAAAAAAAAAAACAACTCTTAATGGAATCCATGTGCTGGCGTTACGTCAGTATTAAAACACGAGCGCCCCTACATTACCCAGAATGCCTATGGAAACAAGAGAGCCCCGGCATTTGCGATGCCTCCAGAGGACACCGGTGTCTTTGTCTCTGCGTTGCCGGCTTGTTTGTTTTTTTTCCTCACTTCACTGCTCTTGTCTACTCAGATACAAAATTACCATTCTGTCCGAGTGTGGCGAAGCACAATGCCCCCCCGCCCCCCCTCCAACACACACAACAGACTTATTCGCTGCCATGAGAGAAGAAAAACCCACATGCAGTGTGTGTGTGTGTGTGTGTGTGTGTACGTGCACGCGTACGTGCAGTGAATCCGAAGTGTTCTTTTGGAATAAGGAGGACGACCTTGGAGGTTCAAAACTTCCACTCTTGACTTTCCGACCGCGCTTTTTCCCACCATCATAAATTACAGAGCGAGAGTTGAGCTAGCAATTACTTTTTTTTTCTACTTCGCTTCGTACGTCGACCGCGTGGCCCCCCGACCGACATTCTCCCCCCCTCGACCAACTCCCCCCACCCCCCTTCTCGACGAAACGGTCCTGCATCCACTTCCTGTTGTGTTGCTCCCCAAGTACCAACCTCTAGGCAGATGCTCAAACACGAGCCGTCTTCAGTTATTAACAGATTTCCCTACGCTCGTGCTTTTTTCCCCCCCAATATCTTGCATTCTCCATATTTCTCCTGCAGCAGGTGAGGGGGGGGGGCATCATAGAAAGTGTCTATTTGTCTCAAACCTAATCCCCTACCCCTGCTGTTATGAGAAGATGCATCTATAAAAAAAATACATGTTCCACATGCAGATTTTGAAGCAGTCAAGACGAATTCCAACTGCAAAGTCACCAGGTAACTATTGTGGCCAGGAATTCGCAGGAAGCGTACGAGACGAGCAGGTAAAGGGGATTCCGTCCTCATTAATGAATGTCATGTCGGGTTCAAAAGAAAGGACAAATGGAGCGTATCAGTGAGCATTTTTTTTCTGCAGGGACGTATTACAAAGTTCCATCTACAGCGGCATTCTCAGCATTTCAACAAGTGTGCGTTGCATTGCTGACCACCTACGCCGCATTGCCAGCCGCCCCTCCTCCAACCCAAAGACCCCCAGAGCGAGAGCCCCCCCATCCCAGCCCCACGGTTCACCGATCACTCGTGCCTCCACGGGCTCGACAGAGTGGCTTTGTTCGGGCCACAGGAGGGGGCACACCTCAAACCACCCATCACCCCGAATCCCCTCCCGCACGGAAAAACCTCACAAGATTTACAAGTTATCATCGGGAAGCACTCAAGAGTGAGCGTGCATGTGTGTGCGCGTGCGTGTGTGTGTTTAGCTTTGTGAGTGCTGGGCTTCGAGCTTTTCTGGATTTAATTGAGGAGCAAACACAGAGGCAGGTAGCGACAGGCGGCGAGGCCCGCCCAGAACACCTCACTCCACTCCGTCTGCTCGGCACACCTACATTCCTGATGCCTGACTTGACTCCGCTGTGGAGAAGAAAGAAAAAAATGGACAAATACCGCTTGAACAGGTATCCTTGGTAACGCGACACGCGAGGATACAAATACACTGCGGAGATCAACAAGGTTGACCTCGGGGACCCCGTTACGAGCGCTACGCTAGCGTGAGAATTCAAATATATAGCGTTGCTGGTTCAAAAGGTCGGCTCAATGAGTATAAAAACATGTGTATGTGCGAGCTGGCATTTCAAAGTCATTAACTTGTCACGGTACGACTAATCAGGTCTTCGCCATGAAGGTGTGAAGGTGGATCTCGACCCACAAAACGTCGCAAATCGCAGCCATTAATGCAGGCGGTTGCAAGTGTTTGCACCCCCCCTCGGCCTGATCTTCCAGGCAACCGGACCAACGCACACCGCTTTCACAGTTGTCCTTTAACACAGTGTGAAGTCGTGTGCCCTTCCCCCCCCCCCCACCACCACCCACCCACCCCTCGACCCGTCATCATAGCCTGTAAAGCCCTCTTAATTTAGCCCCGCTAGGCCGCCAAAACAAATCCCCATTACGGCCACTAACTGCTTCAATGCTACCGTTTTAATCCGCATCTCTGTGAGGCCAGGAGGCAGCGGCGTTATGTCCTGTGTGTGTGTGTGTGTGTGTGTGTGTGTGTGTGTGTGTGTGTGTGTGACGCAGAGACAGAACTGGGGCTGTGCTACACCACAATAGAAAACACGCCATTACGCTGTGTTCTCATCAGTCACGGGTGTTTTGACTTCCCTACTCATTTACTGAACTTCAAAAAAATTACGCAAAGCAAATTAGTTGCTAAGTGCTGACACACACACACACACGCACACACACACACACACACACACACACGCACGCACACACACACCAAAAAAACACCAAAAAAACTGGAGAAATAAAAGTACCCCACGAAAAAAAGGACTCTCTCTGGAACCAGACGTTTTTTTGAATGCCATCCAAACTCACAATTCCCCATGTGTTTTTCATTTTCTCTGTCCAGAAAAAAAAAAAAAAGGAGAGAAAAAGAAAGAAGAGAAAAAGAAAGAAGAGCTGTAACTTTCTGTGCAGTGGAGGAGGGGCTGAAAAAACACGAGAACAGAGTTGAGAAATAAATTCAGGGGGCAATCTCGCAGGTCTTACCTTGACCTTTGTGGGAGTCAATGCCTGCCGGAGTCTCTATGGAGACCGGCGGTGACTTATGATTCCCTCCCAGGGGATATTGACCCATTTCTTTGTTCCGGGGCTGCTGGGTTTCACATTTGCCACCGCACGGCTGCTCTTTCCTCCTGAAGCGGTTGGCTATGAGCTGCCATAGGCTCGGTTCTTCTTTAACTGGTTTGCAGGACAGTTTCGTTGGACAGAGGGGTACCTCCATCACCTTGACCTTTCCCCTGCTGTGGTAATGAATGTGCTGCACGCCCCCGTCCCCAATCTGCTCACCGGACGCCGGAAGCGTTCTTCCCGTGAGGTACGAGAAAGGCCGCGGGGCCACCGTGGCCTCATCGGCCGAACTTTTAGTCCGAGAGCTCTCCTTTAATTCCCTGTCGGGTCCAAAAGTAGCTTTGTCCCGGGGCCGAGTCCTCCTGATTCGCAGGCTGAGGCTCCTTCTCAAAGAGCCCAGTGTACTTTTTGGAGCTTCGGTTCTACTGGATTTGGGAGAACATCTTGCATCCTTGTCGCCGTCGCTCTCTTTGCTCTTGTCCGGAGACGCTTTGCCAAAAAGCCTCCAGCGGAAGCCCCCTTTGAGGAAGCCCCCCGCGTCGATGCCTGTGTGGCTGCCGCTCTTCTGGCTGTCCAGCTCGTCATCAGAGCCCCTCTTTCGTAGCTCCAGGACCGTCATGCTGAGGGGCCTGGGCATCCAGCTCCTCTGGCGGACCCTGGGGATCACCTCCGCGGTGGCCGAAGGCCGCTGGGCGACAACGGCGTTGAGGCCATCCACGGCCCTCAACTCAGCCTTCCTGCTCCGGTTCTGCTGGTTGCTTTCGACTACGCCGGCCCTGTTGAAGGGCTGCTGGCTCCGGGTCTCCGGCAGGACTGCGCCGGGGCCCGCCAGCGTGCACACACTCCTGGGCCTCCGCAGACGCCTTTCTAGCTCGAGTTGACAATCTCTTTGCTGCTTGACCGAGTCGCCATACATGCTCACCGGTCTCCTGCCCGCCGGCGCTTCGTCCTGTCGCGACCTTCGCAACACGGCCCGGGGCAGCGAGCTGTGTCCTGCAACGGCGGTGCCATGTCCCCCCAGGACGAGCCCCCCCGCGGCGTGACTGGTGACAGTAAGTGGCGTCGAGCTCCGAATGCGTCGCTCCTGCAGGTTGTCCGTCTGGCCGGCCGACTCTGCCACGTCTTTCTGCGAAGAGTTACCCGAGTACCTGCGAGGCTGTTTCGAAAACCTGTCCGTCTTCATTTTTCCCTCCACCTCCTCCAGCTCCTCCTCATTCTCCTCCACGACTACCTCCTCTCTTTGCCTCCCGGCTCTACCTGTGGAGCTCAGGGAGGGCCACCTGTCAAGCTCGTGCCGTGCCCTGCCCAGCCTGGGGCTGTACTCCATTGGCACTATGCTGATTATCTCTCCTCCTGGCTGGCAATTCTCAACCAGGTGGGCAACCTTCCCCATTCCCAGCTCCGACACCGGCGCATCGTCCTGCGTTTCCTTCAGGATGACGGAGATGTGGTAAACGGTTTTCCCCTGCGGGCCAACGGCTGTACTCCTCGGGGGGGTCACATCCACGGTGCCACTGCTAAGGAAGAGCATGGCACTTCACTCCGACCGATTCGACTCGTGCATCCTCGTCCGCCAGCCGTGTCGCACTAGCCCCGGCCGCTCACATTCCGAGTGGCTGATATTCAGGCTCACGGAGTCCTTTCGTTTGAACACCAAATTCCTACGCCAGGCATAATCCCTCACCTTTGACACGGAGGAAGGAAAAAAAAAAAAAAAAAAAAAAAAAAACTTCAAAAAGTTAAGAGCAAAAGCCTCGCTGCCACCTGCATCCTCTGGCTCCTTTCCTCACTCGGGCATTCAGATGGTGGCCGCTCTCTCACTCTCTCTCCTTCCACACACACACACACACACACACACACACACACACACACACACACACACACACTCTGTTCTACTTGTCTTGCACAGAACAAAAGAAAAAAGCGGGTTATCCACCGCTTGTTTTGCCATAAAAAATCAAAATCTATGATAGTTGCAAAAGTTGAACAACTTGATGAATCACCTCTTCCTTCCTCTGTGCCGAGTGACGAACTGGGAGCGATTCCCCTCCGTTGTTGACGGTGCAGAGAACCCCCCCCCCCCCCCCCCCCTTTAAGCTCTTGCCATGCAGAGCATGAGGGAGTGTGTCTCTGTTTGAACTTTCAGCTGCCTTCCAACCCTCCGGGAACACATGGAAAACAAGGAATGGATCCCAACAGGCTTTAGAAACACGCCCTCCTGATTCTCTCCACAGCTGCCCGTTGCCCCCCCCTCCCAGAGTGAGACACAGGCAGGCAAAAAGTCAACACGAGATATGAGAGAAGACTGACTGTGTCAACGAAGACCGCCGGCCACTGTGTGTCGTCTGAGAACACGAACGAGGGGAAGGAGAGAGAGTAGAGCTCTGGTTTATCCACATTTTAGAGACCACCACGCTGCGCTACATTTAAAAGGGGTCGCGTAGAGCTACACTACTTGGACACAGTTTGGGGTGGGGGGGGGGTTACGCAATACGAAACCTCACTACAGGACCTGTGTTAGGAGCATGAAGTATCCACACCACGCTCCCAGTGGCTCCCACTACACAGCCCACACACACAGTGGGAGAGGCTCGAGTGTGATGGTCCAAACAGCCTTTACGTTTCCTGGTCCCGGTTTTCCCCACTGGTCCTTTGGTGAACTGGAACGGGGGCCGTGAAATACAGAGGGGGGGGACGGGACGGGGACGGTATAAAAAAGTGAATGGAGCCAGATTCTACCTGCAGCCCTCTGGTGACAGTGTGCTTTGGGCTGGAACACTGCCCCTTTGTGGTCACAAGGAGAAGAGGGTAGGACACAGGAAACTACAAAGGGCATGAGGTTACATTGATATTAACGTAGTTTGAACATTGGGCCTCGACAATTTCCAGAACGGCCGCTCTTTAAAAATTGGATATTCTTTTTATCCAAACCTCTCACTACAGCGTCGCCCATATTAAATAGAAACACAGGCGCGTGATCATTTAGCATATATTGCTCTCGTGAGGGAGCACATGACGGCCAACTCTAAAGAGTGCGTCACTGTGGGAGATCGCGACTGCGTCACTGTGGGAGATCCAGTGCGACTATAAAGCCGGTAGCTGCAGTCCAAGCGTCACCCAAAAAAAAAAGAAAAAAGCCCTTGAATGGCTGGAACATTGATCAAAAAGAGACGTTACTTTAAGCTCATCTGGATCAAGGCCCTTCGCCACCTCACACCAGATATTTGAGCTGTTTTCTTGGTGCATTTCTTTCCCCTTTTGTGTTCTTATCAGACACACACACACACACACACTAATGACGATGCTTCCCGATAAGAGCGCATTAAGTATAGCACCAGTGAGTGCGGTCCCGCGTTAAGCCGTTTACCTGAGTCTTTGAAGCAGGGGTTCAGAATGATGTGGCGCTCATCGACTAGCAAACAGTCCTTTTCGCTCCACCGGCTCTCGTGGTGTCGAGTTCGTCTCCCGAAGCACGGCAGCATCGTTTTTCCCCTCAAAAAGGAACTCCTTTGTGACTCAAAATGAAAACCAGAAATATCCTGCGAGGGTTACAAGTGTCGGTCATCCTTTAAAATTCTCTTCCTTTTTCCACTTTTATCAGCCCGTGCTGTGAAAATCTTCTCGCGGCTCAATTCTCAGCTCCATTGTGGCTTTTTAAAAAAAAAAAATAAAATCCTTTGTCAGTTGCATCTCACGTTGGTCGACCGGCACACCGGAGAGAGGCCCGCGTGTCATTGGATCGGTTCCCTCGGAGCCCGTTTTTTTTTGGTGATTTCTCAATGCAGGTGTTGGCGAACGAGCTCCTACGCGATGAACCACCGAATAGGATTCAAAGTTAACCCGCCGCCCCGTTGTCTCCAGGTCCAGAGGAGACACCCCGTGCTGTGGTAAATCATGAGACGTCGGTGCGCTGACGAGAGTAACAGAGCTTCTCTTGTGTGTCGCCGCAGCTAAATGCTTCTCCCCTCTTGAAACTGTATCTCGATGGCAGCTGGGAGGCTTTTTTTCCCCTTCTTTTTCTCTCCAGTGTTTTGGAGGTTCCTGAATTACCCTCCGGCTCCGCATCAGCGTGTACACATCGGCCTCGCTGTGAGCAGATGTCGCACCGCGTTGCGTCGGCCATTCGTCTGAGCGCGTTTGACAACATGACTTTGTCCTTTATTACTTCCGTATGAGGACGAAATGTCATAAAGAGAAAGATGCAAAAGGTGGATTTTGGTGAATATCTCAAAAGGCCCTTTATATTTTCTGGCCTTTTACAAATACGATACAAATGTTTATCTAAAGTAAATCAGAAAACCTATATTATATATATATCTAATGGGAAATAACACGAACATTTGATTCAGAACGGGTATCCTGGTTGTTTTCATTACCTCCTCTTCTTAATGTAACGTTAATCAATCAGTAGAAGAGATAATCACATCGCTAAGGAGCTGCATACCGATATGAAGATTTGCATTTCATGATGTTTTCAGAAAACGGAACATTCCTACGAGAAGATTCGAGGGAACCTAAAATGTCATTCCTGTTCATTTTGAAGGTTTCTGCATAAAAAACAAACAATTAATTCCATATTTATCTGTGTATTTTTTGGGTTAACATCTAGTTAGGAGTGATCGGTACTCCGTATCGGACGTGATGCCCAAAGCCTAGAAATTGCTACCTGGACTGAAAAAGTCTGATTGGTGCATCCCTCGAAAAAATTAAGATTTCAAACTTTAACCTTTGAGATTAGTCGACCTCACTCGGGTGATCGCGAGTGGCTGAATTGGTAAGAGCCCCCCCCCCCCCACCCCAGTAACATCAATGACCTCCAGGGCTCAAGCCATTTCCAGGAGGGGCACCTGTGACACCTTCTGAACACCTGTCGGCAGGAAGCGAGGAGGAGGGCAGACTGCGCTAAGAAAAAACAGACGCCGCGGCAGACGGGCTCGCAGACGTCTGCCATATTGATAGCGATGCAGACGAGCCACGAGCAAAGCTTACTACCCCCCCCCCCCCACACACACACACCTTCGTCATCCTCGGGAACATGAGTCAGCGCGAGGAAAGACGGTTGTGCACATATTGTACCCTCTTTCGAGAAAGACGCTCCGCTTCGTCTCGCAGGCTAAACACTCGGCGGTAGGTGGCGACCTGACTCGGGATGATCAGCATAAGGCTGGTAGGTGGTTGTAGTCCTACGCTGCCTCATCGCTTCTCTTTTTTTATAGTCAGTAAAAGGTGTTGCTGACCTCATTCACACACACACACAGCACGACACCTGACGAGCCTCCGGCACAAACACACGTGTCATCCGCTTCATTCGGAGGTGTTGGGTGACGGCTCGGTGTCAAAGAGTGACTCACAAGATTTAATGAGAACTCTTCTTCTTCTTCCTTCTTCTTCTTCCTTCTTCTTCTTCTTCTTCTTCTCTCTTCTTCTTCTCTCTCTTCCTTCTTCTTCTTCTTCTTCTTCTTCTTCTTCTTCTTCTTCTTCTTCTTCTTCTTCTTCTTCTTCTTCTTCTTCTTCTTCTTCTTCTTCTTCTTCTTCTTCTTCTTCTTCTTCTTCTTCTTCTTCTTCTTCTTCTTCTTCTTCGCTAGGTATTGATGTCATGATTTAAAATATAGCCAAATGTGAACACGCGAAGGCATCGCGCACGGGGGTTGGACCGCGTCCTGACTCCCGATACCATCGTCTGGACTTTAAATTCTAGCTGGTTGCAAGCGGAATAAAATAAAATAAAAATGCAATTAGCCGTGCTCCTTTTGGGCAAAAAGACGGAATAATGTTGTGACTTCAAGTACATACAGAGAAGAAGAAAATATAAATTCTCTTTAAATACTCTGCCAGACAAGGTTCGGGGCTGAATAACCCAACAGTCTATATGTTACTTTTACTCAAAATTATACGTTTTAACTAAAACCAGAGCTCCCTGAGAACTGCAATTCTGTGTTTAAATAATTTTTTTTAAATATGCAGAATTATTATGTTATGCAAGATCGGGTGCCCATGCTTCCTATGTGGGGGTGGCGCTCATTAAAGCATTTAAAGAAGGCGTTAACCAAACGTACCAAGATGAGAAGAATTAGCTTGGTCCATGACTCCATAAATGCCCCCATTAGTCTTCTTTTTTTTTTTTTTGTATGGTCTGCGACGCATTTTAATTATTTTTTATGGAATTTAAGGTCCCTACCTCCCTAATTATTTCTCTTTCAGCGACAGTGAAACAGCAATATTGAGCTGCATTGCTAATCAGCTGGTAAACTTATGAGCGGTTATCAATGAGCACTGTAGCGTGTCCAAAAACCTCTTCCCCATTCCCGATACAGTCGTGTTGTATAACAATGAATCACATTTCTAAGCAAAAAGTGAACAATAATCTTTGGCTCTATGCCTCATTTATTGTGACGATAAATCTGCTTCCTTTCTGGGACTGCCGTTATAGACCAAATGATTCATCTGTAAAACAATTGACAGATAAATCGATAATGGAAAACGTTATATTGCTATCGTTATAACAATTGCATTGTGTTGGAGTTTCATAACCGACTGATCGAGCCGCCGCAGTGGAGAAGATCCGACGATCCGTCACGACATCGTTGAGAAGAAAAGAAAAAGGATGGAGAATAAATCACGGCGGCTAATTAGAAGCGTGGGCGGCCACGAGGGACTTCCTCCCGGGGGCGCGTGACCATTTGGGCACAAAAATGTACCGCTCGATGTGACTCGCCCCCCCCCCCCCCGCCCCCCCAAAAAAACGCATCAGTCGAAAACTTGTGATTTCCCTTGAAAAAGGGGTCTGCTTTGTGGTCGGGAGGGAAGACACAGGGATGGATGTGAGTGCCGGGTGCAACGGAACTCATTTCCAAAATGTGCACATTATGAATTGCTTATCAAACAAAACTGCAGTTTTAGTGTGATGGACGACACACATCTGAATACACACACACACACACACACACACACACACACACAGTGCAAATATGCAAAAAAAAAACGTGCTTTTGAATCTCCCAGGTGATTTAACAGCACCAGAGATGACACAACGACTCACCAATAAATAAATAAAGATATTTACCAGACCTGCTCCAACCCCCCCCCCCCTTTTTTTTCTGCACCGCCAGGCGAATTAATAAAATCGCCAAATATGAATAAGTCAGGAGAGCCGTATGCGCGGAGACGGCAGGGAAAGTTTATGATAATTAAGCTTGCAGTGGTTGCTATTGAGCGTGGGCGTAGAGCTTTTTAATATTCAGCTGCGCCGGGGCGACGAGCATACGTCACCATTGCTCCACTGCAGAGGAAATGATAGGTTTCGAAGGACGTCTGTGGGAGGCTGTGAACAAAAAAAAAAAAAAGATTCCAGACGCTTCTGTCTCTGAAATTCAGGTTTCGAGAGGGAGAGAGGGAGAGAGAGAGAGAGAGAGAGAGAGAGAGAGAGAGAGAGAGAAAATAGAAGGTATAAGATTGAATGGGAGAGAGACAGTGACAGAGTGTGTATTCGTTGCGTAACCGGAGCTGTAAAAAGCAACATTGATGCTCACTGCTAATTTCCACTGACAGAACATACTAAACATGAAGTGTGCGTGCGTGTGTGTGTGTGTGTGTGTGTGTGCGCACACCTGTAAATGCTTCTTGCAGGCCAATATGTTACTATTCGCTCAGATGAAGACATTTAAAAGAAAAAGAAAAAAAAGGTGAATAAAACAGTGGAAATGTTTTTCGTGGGGGGGGGGAGAGAGCGTAGGAGGAAGCTGCAGAAGAGATGCAATGTTTTCCTACTGGCAGGCGTGTGTGTGTGTGTGTGTGTGTGTGTGTGTGTGGGCTCCCAGTCCTCTTCCTCTTCCTCCTCCTCCTCCTCCTCCTCGCACTAGTTTGCAAACCCCCGCTCGCTTCTGGTGTCATCTTTTTTTCTTTCAAAAACTCTCTCTTTTATGCAATAGCTTCGGATGCGGTATTGCATTCAGTAAATCTGTATTGCACGGTGGGAGTAGCGGCATCGCTGCTGGTTTTGGTTCATTATTACATTTATTACCACAGCGACGCAGGAGGAGGGACCATCATCGGGGATGAGAGAACGCTTCAAAAGAATCAATTCACTGGACACAATGGCTAAAGATCGCCATAATGTGCGGTAATCTGTTGACATATCCAGAATACGAAGGGGAAGAAAGTGCTGGGAGAGGGGGGGGGGGGACGACGACTGAAAGGCAAATTATCGACGCCCTCCAATTTGCCTCCTCGCCACAGCGGCGTGTAATCTGCCCGACGAGGCCGCCTTGACCTTCAAGGCCATCCCAAGGCCATCCCTCCTCCGTTACCAAATGAATGGACCAGACCGACGTCGCCCTTCAACTCAAAAGTTACTTTAAAAAAACCATTAAAAGAACAAAATGTGCCCCCACTTCCATGATTTCCAATGCGCCTTTGCTATACTGTACCTTTCCGCTCGGTCTCCTCCTTTTCGAGGGCCCGAGGATAGCGAGCACCCCCCCCCCCCCCCCGTGTGATTTCCCACGCCTTTTCTCTCTGTTCCTGCGTGCCGAGACAATAAGCCGGGGAGCTTCGTTATGAAGCCGACGGGGGAGGGACGACACCCCCCCCCCCCCCCCCCCCGCCCCCGCTAATAACATCTAACACTGGAGTCTTTATTGGTTTCCATCGTGCCCATGAACCTCAGGTTTTACAAAAATATCAAAACAAAAGAAAAAGAGAGATCCAGTGTTCCTCTGCGGCGCCATTTGTACGTTATTTGATCAGTTGTGCAGATACAGATAGCGGCGCCCGAGAGGGGTTGTGACGCATCGCGGCTCCTCTGTATTCAAACGTGGGATTAATTGTTGCCTCAAACAGTCAGAACCCCGGGGCAGAAAAAACAATGGCTTCCAGGTGAGATTTATTCCCACAGGTGAGCGAACAATTAAGCCCGGACGGAGTCGAGCAGGCGTCCCCGTATGATGGCTGACGTTTGTTCCTGAGAGTTACGGGGACGAGGGAAGCATACATCGAATTGTCCCAAATGTCTAGACCTGAAATCTCACCGAGGGGCCATAAAAAGTAGGACGTCAGCGTGAAATTGAATAACTTCGAAATCATTCACACTCGGAGGAGAACGCGTCCGACAGCCAGACGCGGCGGCTCAGTTCCAGCTCAGTCGGCCCCCGTCCTCTCGACGCCGTCTTGAGCGGAACGCGGACGGCGTCGAGGCCGCCCGCAAACATCTCCGTCCTAATTGGTGAAGTTGCACGACGGCTCAATTTGTCGAAGTCGGTACGCGGCGGTCACATCGTTACACGATCCCTGTCGGGGAGGAGGAGGAAACCTCTCGTTGGTTCAGCTCAGTGAGACGTGGGTCGAGGCGAACCGGGGGATAAGAAAAGGGCCGAATGTGATTAAACTGGACGTGTGTGTGTGTGTGTGTGGGGGGGGGGGGCACTGAGTGATGGTGCCCGACTAGTATTTCCTGCAATTTGCCTCTTGAGAAACGAGGGGCCCCCGGCCCCCGAGGCCTTTTTGTTATAATGTCATGCCGAGTCTGAAAAATGGCAGCGATGAGATGGACTAGCTGGGATATTAGGAAAACAACAACAACAGCGCAACGTTAGTCACACACATTACAGTCATATATATATATATGGAAGCATGAGCTTGTTTCTGTCCATTTTTTAAAAAATGTGAGGATATCAACAAAAAAAAAAGTGCTGATCAGAAGATGCGATTCTCCCCGGGGGGGGGGGGGGCCGCAGTGTGCCGAGGACGCAGTTTCTGTGACTCCATCCATCCGAGTGTTTGTCAGATTTTGACACCGACAAGTGAAAAAAACAGATCTATTGGCCATCAAATCCTTTCTCAAAAAGAAGCCCGTTTGAGATTCCACGAGAAGAGATAAGCGTAGTCAACCTGCAGGGGGCAAAATGGATTTAAAATGTACTTTGAAAATCACATTAACTGATATTCATCTCAACAACCCCTTTTTTTCTGGAGACATCCACTCGACTCGTATCCCAGCCTGCAGAGGGAATCCTTCCAGAAGCCGACGGGACGTCTTTATTAGACACAGCGAGGGGGGAGTGGGGGGATCACATGTCCGATTTCTGATACATTTTCTAATTTTAGTTAACTGTGCACATTTCCACCTGGAAATAATCACTGGCGGGCAAAGAACATGACGTGTAAATTTGCCATTAACGGGCATTTAATGAGCATGGGCGGAGAAAAAAGTGCTGCATTGAGAGGCTGCCGTGCCCCGGTTTATGTATTCCATCAACCGGAGGGCTCTCGAATGCACTTAATGGAACATATCGTCGACGCGGAGCATATATATATATATATATATATATATATATATAAATAACGGGGTGCATTATTATTCAGCGTATTACTGCCTCGTTGAGATTTGAAGTGTCATAACCTCCTACACCTTAAATCCACGAGAACTTTTCAGCAATTGATTGTTTTTTTCTCTCTCTCTCTCCTGTTATTGAGGTTGATTGTGTTTGGATATGACACACACACACACACACACACACACACACACACACACACACACACTTGTGTAATCCAAAGTGAAGTAAAAAGCCTAATGAGCTGAGGCGTGAAATGAACGTGATCCCCTCCAGGTCCTCCTCCTCCTCCTCCTCCTCCTCCTCCTCCTCCTCCTCTTCTTCTTCCTCCTCCTCCTCCAGATCTTCCTCCTCCTCCTCCTCCCCTTGCGTCTCTTCATCTTTAACTCGATCATATCCGCCCACCCCCCCACAATGCATCAGCAGCATCCCCGGGAGAAAGGGGAGACCTGCTCTTCAACTATAGCCACGATGCAGAGGCTCCATCTGCTCCCACACCTTCAGTGGAAGAGGCGCTTTTCTTATAATTCCTCGTTACGTAACCCTGCGTGGTGAATAACCGCTGACACGGCGAGATTTATGAAATCCAGGGGAAGTCCTAAACCGCGCCCCCCCCAAAAAAAAAACCCACGCTGCCCGATCTACAATAATAGGAGATGACAGCTCTGCTATTTTGTACTCCAGCATCTCCATAGGTACCATGGCTTCTGAGGTCACATGGCAAGCCCGCCCCCGCCCCCCCCCCTCGGAGAAGCACACTGCTGCAGTGCACTATTTCTGGGCAGGTGTGTGTGTGTGTGTGTGTGTGTGTGTGTGTGTGTGGGGGGGGGGGGACCTGCTGAAAGGTGCGACAGCACTCTCCGCTGCTTCAGAGCTGATGGTGGAAAGATACCGCATGGTGCAAAATAAAATACCTGGCGTAGCAAACCCCCCCTCCCCCCCCCCCCCCCCCCCCCGCCTGTTTGACCTCCGGCGTGACGGAGGGCAGTTTAAACAAGCAGAGGTCAGAGTTTAGGGATGAGAAAAGGTAAAAGATCGCGTAGGCTGCTGTTATTTCTGACACATCGTCTCTGGATTGAAACCCGGTTGCGTGGCGTGCCGGTGAGCTGTCGGTTGTGCGCCTCATCACACTGACAGCTGCAGGACGGCGGCGGCGGCCATCGTGTGGATGCCGGACTCCCTTTGGGGCCGATAAAGAAGCCCATGAATGACAATAGAAAAAAGGGCCAGATGGTTGGAGCCCGGTGGACGTCTTATGATCTTTGCTGAATAAGAAACGTGTGCAGTGTCTCAGCTCTTCGCTCTAAATAAAGTCCGTCGCGTCGCTTGTCGAGCAGAAAACTGAATTTGACAATGATGTCATGTTTTTAGGGCAGTGGTTGCTGGCAAATGGGCCCTTTTTGGAGAAGCATTGGTTTACTATCAGAGGCCCCGGTCCAATAATTCACAGGAACATTTAAATAACATAATGTTAGAAGAAAACTACGTGTGGCACACATATGGGGTTTTTTATCTTTTTTAATAATCTCCAGACCGCTCGGATTGTAACGCTGTGGTCCTGATGCTGAGGGCCGGAGGATGTTTTAGGGCTTTCTTGTGAAAGGAAACTCATCAGTCAAATGATCTCGCGTTAAATAGGCCGTTTCCCGTTAATTGACGCGCGGTCCAGACAAAAAAGCATTTGGGGCCTTTTAGGAGATTAAATCGTCCAACGAGAAGAAATACAAAATAACACATCCACGTCCTCCGATGTTACGCGCCGTCTGGATTAAAAACGCAGACGTCAGAAAGCGAATGAAAGCCGCGCGAGTTTAAAATCAAATCAAAAATAGGGGAGCCTGCTGTCACGAAAGGTGGAGAGGTGATCAGATAAATTATTGATTTTTACTCTAATGCATAAATTAAAAAGGAGTGATGATCCTTGTGGGTGCGGATATGAGAGTCAGAAATAAAAGTTATTCGATTCGGGGATTTTATGGGCGTCATATCGTGACCACTTATCATAAAATGAACACCCAGCAGTTTGAAGTGTTGCAAAAAGTAATGCGACTAATGCGTGGCAAATATTTAGCAAAAAAAAAAAAAAAAAAAAAAAAGGTCAAATTAACTAAAATGATTAACTAATTAACTAAAAACGCTCTCTGGGATTCCGTCTGATTTGCGCTGGCTTTTTTTTTTTTACTTCCGGAGACTCTGCTTGGAAACCCCACACACACACACACACACACACACACACACACACGGGGAAAATAAGCGTCATGACACGTGCACATTCGCTAGGAAACAAAAAAAGGCCACGGAGAACGAATACCTCACACGGAGGCCGCGTCTCCTCGCCCAGGATCCTGCGGGGGCGCTCTGACCGCCAATAAACCCTCTCGACTATTCTCGTGCTTATTCCAATAATACAAACATGTGGGAGAGGGATCGCTAATTGTCCTCTTCACGTGTAAAATAGCTGCGCGCCTCCATCCACGTCTCCTCCGGTGACTCACGCTGCAACCACGGATCCGAAAAGGCCCAGAGAAACTCGCAGAGACCATCATTTTATTATAAATCGTGTCTTATCTCCAGATAATGTGACAGAAATGAAGCCGCCGCAGAGAGAAAATAAAAACAACAACAACAACAACAAAAAAGCCCTGAATGTGAGAAAAAGGACGTCTGCAATTAAATATACAGGTCACTTGGGGAAAGTGCCTTCGCAGTCCCGGTCCACTCAACCGGGAGCCACGGAATAAATGAGAATTGCACTCAAGTGATAAGGACGCCTGTGTAATCCTGCCGCGCTCCGAATAGACTCCCAGATCCACGGATGAATAAGCAAGAAAAAAAACACAACAGCATCTGTGCTGTGCCCCCCCCCTTGGAGAAGGCACAGCTGCAGAGAGTAAACAAATAGCTAATCTGACTTCAGCCAAACAACTGACACAATAAGCGGAAGGAGATTCATTTAAAATCCCGACATAAGCCCACGTACTGCGCACAACTGGGGCGGACGCCCTCGGTTTCTGCGTCTCCCCGGCGCTTATGGGTAATACACCATTTACGATGCGGCGACCTGCCGCCGTAGTGCCACTTCAATTTAACGTGGAGTTTTTTTTTTTTTTTTTTAATCTCACTCCAGAGGTATAAAAAAATAAAAAAGTGCGTGCGGTGGCGGAGCGTCGCCACATGGGGTCGCTGTTGCTGTAGGACAATATTAAATATATTTAGGGAGTTAAACCCATCAAATCATCTGGAGCTTTGTACTACTTGTGCTTAAAGGAAATCTCAAAAAAGGAAGGAACAGATGCCGCAGATTCTTTTCACGTGTAATATTTCCATTATATATTTTAACATTCACATTCTCCAAATAAATCCGTGTGATTTTTAAACGTACATTTCATCTTCCCGGGTACCTACGACGCCCACGGACCAGAGGAGCGTGCTAATGTGCTCTCCTGGTGGACAATCCACCAGGAGAGCGGTTGGAAGACGGATATTACATAAGCGGCTCATCAGTGGGGTAGTGGCCCACGCACTCCGCATCCTCAGAGGAATCTCTCACTGGTGAGCGGCCTCTCACTCAAAGTAAAGAACAAAATGGCTGAGGTGACTGGCTGAAGGGGGGGGGGGGGGGGGGGTGGGGGAGGGTTGCAGCAGAGAGGCTGCAGTTGATGTGAATAATTAGCCATTAAAAAAAAGGAGATGCGAGTGAACTGGGCGGCTATACGATCCAGGAGGGAGGGGCCGGGTCTACATATTAGACATGATCAAATGCTACAGGGAAGGAAACGCTAATTAGCCCGTTAATGCATAACAAGCATTATTCATGCTGTTGCTGCCGTTCCCATGTTTGCCCCACTACCTTTTTGTGCACAGGGTGGGGGTCGGCGTGGGTCTTCACCGCGGTTAGAGTGCTAAACGTCTAAACCACACGCGCTCCTTGACCTTTAAAAGTGAGGAGTGAACCGTCGACGTGATCGGGTTTCTCTGCGTGCTAGTTGAATCACTCTTGAGCCAGTGAGACGTTAGTATGCTCGTCATGATACGCCGTCGATTGATGCTCAATTCATTGTATTTGAGGGGGTTTGGAGCAATATCAATACTTACACCTTGGCCAACGGGGAATTCATTGTGTTGAAGATGTCGGGGCTAATAACTGTGAGTTGCGGCCCTACAATGAACATTCGACGCGTGGACTGTTTGTTTAACAGGTTGGACTCCTGGAGACGCATCAAACTATTTGTCATTTTGGCCATTATGAAGATAGTTGCAGGCGCTAATGTTTAGGAGCTAATGGTTTAAGCAGCAGCCGTACGGAGGCCTCCGCGGAAGAGGAGGACGCACAATCAGAGGACGCGCTCCTCTTCCAGGCGGTCCTCTGATTGTGATGTCTCCTCAAACCGCTGTCGGCCTCCCGCCGTGAGGAGGTGTGTGTGTGTGTGTGTGTGTGTGCTCTCCCCCAGCGTGCCGCTTCGCTGTCACACGCCTCACTTCCCCAGCAGATAAGACGAGGGTCAACACCGCCGTCAAATCACTGGCATTAACCCCCCCCGTCGCCTACCTCCGCTCTCACCGGCCCACAAACCCATGTTGACTCCACGCCCACTTGCCACTCCATTGCACCGAGGCAACCAGTTGCCGTAGCAACCTCAAAGCCCCTCACCCCACCCACCCACCCCGGCGCCTGTTTAAGCATCGAGACAAATTTCCACATTTTACTCGCACGACAGGTTCATTTTTTCGACTAATGGATCTATATTTCCACCCCACATCTGCCCGAGAGAGCAAACACTCGCGCTCGGAAGTGAACTCCAGATTTAATTGCAATGCCGGCGCGGAAAAATTAGGCAAAGCGACACTCAGGACACTGTTTTCCCATCAACGTCTGCGTCTTTCAGAACTAATAAAGCCCCACAAAGTAGGCCATGATGAGCAGGAGAATAAAACGGATAGCGATCATCTTCAAATAGCTACGACGGATGAGTATAATTTGAAATTCCCGATTACTCGTGTGCCGTTTGCTCCAAAAGCAATTTATGAGTGTGCGAAACGAAGCCGGGATGAAAACCCAGCCACAAAAATCAATTATCAAGCGAAAAAAAACAACTGAATAAGCATTATATTGGAACACGGTGTCAGTTACATAACCGGAGAGCGGGTGCAGCTCACCTGTTAAGTAACAGTGATGGATGAAGTGAAATCAAGAGCGCCGGCTTTGGTTTTAACACGTTAGCGCAAATATACACATTTTTGGTAAAGTGAGGAGACACGGAGGACCGGAGACGACCCGCTCGGAGGAGGAGGAGAAGGAGAATTAGGAGGAGGAGAAGGAGAAGAGGAAGAGGAAGAGAAGGAGACGAGGGAGAATAAGGAGAAGAAGATGGAGAAGAAGAAGAGGAGAAGAGGAAGAGGAGGAAGAATAAGGAGGAGAAGAAGAAGAGGAAGAGGGAGGAGACGAAGAAGAAAGAGAACATGAAGAGGAAGGAGAAGGAGAAGAGGAATAGGAGGAAGGAGAAGAAGAAGAAGAGGAGGAGAAGAAGACGAAGAAGAAAGAGAAGAGGAAGAGGAAGAAGAATAAGGAGAAGGAGAAGAAGACGGAGAAAAAGGAGAGGAGAAGAAGGAGAAGAAGAAGAAAGAGAAGAGGAAGAGGAAGGAGAAGAAAGAGAAGGAGAGGAGAAGAAGAAGGAGAAGAAGGAGAGAAGAAGAAGAACAAAAACCCAGCTGCTGTTGCGTTCGTCGATGCCAATGCGCTGTCAAGGGGGGCGTGACACACACAGGCAAACTCACTATGGCACACACACCAACACACACACACACACACACACACACACACACACACGTCTGGAGGCGGCCGCCATGCTCATCAGTGTCACTGCCGCCGAGCCCCTCGCTGCACAAATCACAGCAGGGGGGCAGGCGATGGAAGGAAGAGGAAGCTCACAGAACGACGTGGAAACTAAAAGGACCCCCTGGCACGAACAGACAGAAATATACAGAACGACAACTGTAACAATATACATACACACATTATATTTATATCTACATATGAAGAATTTGCACGTCTGCAAACCCAAACACGCCACCGTTATGGAGACCGGCTCGGTGTTTCCATGGGAGTTGCATCTCCTGATTCCTCATATTTCTAGTCTACATTCAACAGAGCGCTGCTGTCATGCTCTGTACAGCCGCCCACGTTCACCCTCGCAGAGTGCAAGAGAAAGGAAAGAGAGAGGGGGGGGGGGGAGTGGGAGGGAGGTAGAAGAGAACACCTTGCTTTTCAGTGAGAGACCGACGATACATTATGGAAGGATAAACCATATTGCTCCATGCTGTTTCCACTATGACCAAACAATACGCGCACATATTGTACAAACCCGAGGCGTCCCGCCGGGCCTCGATGACGATAGCCCTGGTTGCTCTAGTATAACTCTATACGCCATACAGTGTTTTACGTTTACCCTTCCTTAAACTTCCTGGCGAATTAATTCTTAAAAATGAACGACAAAAAAAAAAAAAAAATCCTTTTCATTTGAGAAGCCATGTTGTGAAGATTCAGGGTTCTGTTCATCCTTCAGGTCACAGCGACGTAGATGCGTGTTTTTTTCTTCTTTTTTTTTAAATGTGACAACAAAAGAAACTTGTGTCCTATGTTTTTCTAAACACAGGAGAGAAAAAAAATATATATATATATATATATATATTCAAATCCTGAATACTGCAGCACAATTCCGAAAACTGTGTTTCTTGAGACACTGCTTTCATAATTAGGGAGCCTGGATGAAGAAAAAAAACAAAACAGGTTGTGTTATGTAAGACCGACACATTGCCGATGTTAAGATGGCCGAGGTGGAAGACGAGCGGCTACCATTCGAGACGCCGAGGTCATCTGCATCTTCTATGAATCCGGGATTGAAATGTACCAACAAAATAATAAATAAATAAATAAATAAGGGCACGGTGTGGAGAGAGCTTCCCACTTCCATCTGGAGAAATTCTCAAAAAGAAAAATGCACAATGAAAAAAAAAAAACATAGGGATCCCTACGAGATCTCTCCCTGCAGACTCAAAATCATTTCCACCAGGCAGCCTGAATTCCATCTGGCTTACCGACCACACCGCCAGAGACCAAATGTCCCTTCCTGTCGCCCGCTACCAAGCATTATTAAACCCCGGGTAGCCATGGAGAGGGGATTACTGCACTCTCCCTCTCTCTGCTAACGTCACCAATTAGCCAAACCCGTTGTGGACGGGAATGATAAGCGAGGGTCAAGACTGACACCGTCTGATACGCTCTCCATCAGCCCGCAGCAGGAATAGCATTATTAATAAGCGGCGTGGCCCATATCGAAGTGCGGCACGCGGTATATGAACACGTGCGTCGCTCGTTATTTCTGCAGGCGGGTTTTTTAGGCCGCCGGCAGACTCATTACTCGGAGAAAGATAGCTTTCTGCAGTTCAGCGCTCTCCTGAGGGATGGGGGGGGGGGGGGGGCACCTAGGCCTCGATTCTGAGCGTAGCCGCTTTATTTAGGTGGTTACCGCAGAAGAGGTGGGGGGGAGGAAAGCCTTTTTATACTTTGCAAAATTAAACCTTCACCGCACGAATATAAACATTACGGAACGACTGCCGGGGGGACGGCGGTGCGACCCGAGAGTAACGCTTCTCTGCAGCCCCCTTTTTGAGTAATCCACGATGCAGGGATTTGTTCTCGAGGGGGGGTAGTCATGTTTTTTGGGCTGCCGGGTGAGCTCGATGCCCGCCTAGCTGAGGAGGGCTAGGGGGGGGGGGGGGGGGGGGGGGGGGGGGGGGGGGGGCAGCCTACGTCCAGCACTGCACAGGGCTGCCGTCCAAGAGCCACGGAGCGAGGACAGACAAGCGAGGGGGGAAAACTGCAAGAAAAAAAAAAGGTTGCTTGCCCTTCCAGGATTTCCTCTCCAGCAACTACTGGCGGTGGTGGTGAGGGAGGGGGAGGGTTGGGAGGTTGGGGAGGGTTGGGAGGGGGGAGGCTCCGAGTCTCTTGGCAATCCTTTCCAGATGGCGGCGAAACAAGTGGGGCGAAAAGGGAGATTAGGAAGAGAGTAACGACTGGTTCCTGGACTACACATCCGGTGGCTGAGCTCCTCCTCCTCCTCCTCCTCCTCCTCCTCCTCATGCCAGGCACGGCCATGGAGGCCGGATGCTCCCCTCTCTTTGCGCTCCGGTGAGTTGTTTTTTTTAAGCCGCTCATTAGTACGATGACAAGATGCTGTATTGTCAATGCGGCGACAGAGGACGCATGAAGCCATTCAATTACATTTATTGATATTGATTTGTCGAGGGCGTACAGCTGCTCTCTGACGACATTGTTCTTCTTTCATAAACGACACATGTCGAAGTGGAAAAGCCAGACAGAAGACTAAATTCTATATACACAAAGCAACATATCGACTCTCAAGCTCTGGCTTTGCACATCATGACATAAAACAAGAAATTCCAATTCGACTCCAGCTTCATCGTGGATAATTATTGTGAAATAATTAAGGGGCTCGGCTGCGAGTGAATCGAGGACGAGAATACGAATGCGGAGCAGAGTGAACGAGACGGACAGAGAGAGTAGAAGAGAGAGAGAGAAAAAACGTCGCAGCTAATTTCACACTCCAGGACCGGCAGAGCGAATCGTCCCCCCACCTCCACCCCCCCCCCCCCCAAAAAAAATGCTAAATTTCAACTGGCGTGGAAAGAGTTGCGTCAGCCTCCATTTTTCTCCAAACTTTTCCGACTAACTTTTCATGAGACGAAAAAAAAAATCATGACGTGCGAAGTGAGACAAAGAAGCAGAGAGTCTCTTCCCCCCCTCCCCCTTTTGTTTCGGAAAAGTTGATGAGACAAGGAAATGTGGCCACTCTGGGACACACACACACACAAAAAGCAAAAAAAAAAAAAAAAAAAAAGAGTATACACATGTTTGGCCTCAAAGCGCACCGCGGTGGAGGAATGAGAAGATAGATTGTGCCGTGGCGAAGGAAAAGACGTCCGTGTCTTTTGTCAATTTAAAGCCCAAATTGCTATCATTACCCACATGCACACTCTGAGAGCTCCGACGACGGGACGGTTATGAATCATCCAAAAATACACTTGCATCATCTCCCTGGCAGTAATTTCTATCTTTTCCAGACAACATAAAAAGGAACGAGTGAGAGATGGGGGTGTGGGGGGGAGAGAATAGACGGGGAGCGACTCAGGCAAAAGTTGCCGTGCTGTTGATTTATGACTCCCACCGGTTTGAAGCTGCAGATCTCACGTTAATTCCATTCAACTAAAGCAAAAAAACAACAAAAAAACACCGGAGCCACCTGGATCGCCGAGGCCTCCGATCCCCACAAGCCGCTGTCGACCTTCTAGGTCTTCAAGCCGATTGCAACACATCTGACATCTGGCACATAAAAAGCACACTTGAAAAAGTCATGTTCTTCTTTTGGTTACGGGCCGCGTGGCGCCTCGAGGTGTGACCATAAACAAGTTTCTGTCCAACCTAGAATCAAAAGGAGTATGAAATATACCGCTTCGTCATGTCACACGGACCAGAATGCATGTCTGTGAAAGGATTTATGGACTTACTGATGTAGAAATGCAGGTAAAAGACACGTAAATGTCCCTTCAAGGGCAGACAAAATTGTTCGATTGCAGTCCTTTTTTGGGGGGGGGGGGGGCCGGATGGAAAAGGTCAACCGAGTGGTGAAATTCACAAAAAACGACATTATATTAGTTTACTTTTATTTGTGAATTTATTTTGAAAATGTGGTCATTCTTCCCAAAATCTATTTCCACCATGATAGGTTGTTTATTGTAAGCAAAAAATAAAAATTAAAAAAAACGCTCACAATATGTCAGTCATGCCGTTTGATTCTTAGTCCAAATCTTCAAAAAAAAAAGAGCTTCAAAACGGCTCCAAACCGCACAACCGCAACAGTCTGCGAAAATCATGTCTTCAGGGGTGTAGGTGTTGTTTTTTTTGACTGACACACACACACACACACACACACACACACACACACACAGCGCATGAGTCAGCGAACATGTCAAACGACAAAATACTGAGACGGGTCCAAATTAATGGACGACAAAGAGCAACGTGTGGACTCCAAACTGCACAGGAACAACACCGTCAGCATGAAATAATACAATAAAATGTTGGGTTCCTTCTTTTTTACGATTATTATTATTATTATTATTATTATTTCTTGACGCAAGGAGGACCGAGAAGCATGAATGAAGTGTGTGCCGGTGAGTCACCTCGGGTACGACGGATGACTGAATCCCTCACAAGTTAGCGTTACATTTGGGAGCTAAATTAGGAGCTTGCAGTCGGTTCCTGATACACCCTTTCATGTGTGAAGGGACTACTACACACCTTCCATCACATGCGTCGCATCCGCGTCCTCGCAGCAGGAGACGGCCTTGCGAACGCCGGTGATCCGACGCCAACGTGTGCCGACATGCAGACGACTGACTAATCTACATCCAGGATTCTCACTTTATCAGCCTGTTGTTGTGCTTGTGTAGCTTCTGGGTAAAAGTAGACTCTGTGGTTGTTTGGGTTTATATTTTTATTCCCACCTCTACGTTCGCATTCTTACTTGTATCCAACATCATCGCGGTTAGCGTCACATTTTAAACCGAGTCGCTCCACGGGGCTCTCGACCGCGATTGATCACCGTACGAAAAAAAAAAAATGCTGCACAAGAGGAGTGAGTATCCTTCCACTGCGGCGAGGCCGGAAAAAAAAAAGATGTACACAATAATTACACGGCTGGCTTAGCAAGAGAAGAGGCGCAGGCGGATTGGACAAATTGCTACGTGTTACGAGTGGCGTGGAAGTGGGCCAGCTGAGAGGATGGCATCCCCATCTGGGATCCTCTCAGGGAGGTCATCACCGTGAGCAATCAGCATGCTCCAGAAGGAGAGCCAGAAAAGACCCCTTAATACATCATCAGTGCTGCCCTGCTTATGACCCGCCCTGGGCTATATGCTGCTCTCCTTTCATGGAAATCTAAGCAAGTACAGAAACCAAAAGGGTAATGTGCATGCATATGCAACCCCCCCCCCCCCCCCTCCCTCTTTGCATTTACTTCACCAGATTAGAAAGCAGTCAAGTCAACACATTAAGAAGCTTATGGGTAAGATTGTCTGTCTGCACGTTGAGAGAAAAAAAAGATCTGGTATCAATGCAGAACGTGAAACTCACTTTTCGGTGCTTCTTATTCAGTTATTATTGAGCACCCCCGGGCCCCCCACGCTGCCACGGCACAACCTCAATCACACAACGGTACGGTTGAACAAAGCTGGCTTTTTAATACCCCCGGAGGCCCAGAGGGCGAGGAAGTCAAGCGCTTTACATCCGTAGACACGTCGCTGTTACGGCAGGCGAGCTAACCCTCGGATAACACGTAGGCCTCCACCCAGGGGTGCCATGGAGCAAACATTAGAAGTGTACACCGCGACGTCCGACAGTATAGTTTTAATAAGGAGTGAGGCTCACCTGCAGGGTGTTGGGAGTCCATCGAGGTGGGTCAACGGCAGCGAGGGCAGGAGGGAGAGGAAACAAAAGAAACAAATCAACGAGAAGTTCGATAGATAAATAAATCAGTTCAGTGGTCACTCAATACGCCGTTGTCTTCCATTGTTTTACGGCTCACTTGGCTGCATGTGTACAGTAATCTAGTAGTACCCCTGGGCCTACTGACATACCCCTCACATACAGATGAAACGTATACCTTTCGCATTTTACATTAGATAAATAATTCACCATGTCTGATAGGACAAACCTTGTCATATAGAAATATCATATGTCAGTTATTTCACTTGTACGGTCTACATATTTGTTTTACTTTAAATCATTTTTAAAGTATCCATATAATGCAGCTATAAAAGCCAATTACTGGGGGGAGCAAGTCAGATTCTGACTAAGAATATTAATGTATAGTTGCTCTAAGAGAGAAAGTAACTAATGAGATATCTATGTGTACTGATCCATCTCTATCAATAATATCGTATATATAGAAATTTGTTAATTAATTATTCAACCCTGGTCAACGTCTGTCCTGTAAATTGTCTATTAGCGGTTATTAGATTTGGCTACAGAAATCATTGATTAGTGTCGTTTCCTTTGCTTATAATAGTGTTCTACATTGATTAGTACGACTGAGATCTGACGTGCATCCACCACATCCCGGAGTGCTTCTAAAGCAATTAAACTCTTTTGGATCGGAGTCGTCTGCCGTTTCTTGGTCCGAGTGTAGACTAACTGTCACCGCCGGCGCATGAGAGAGCTTTACCGGAGCCGTTAAGCACCGCAGATAGTCGACAGAAAGACGGGAAGGACCCCTCGTTACGCCAAGATACGTGACAGGACTCGTGGCGTTACGTTTAAGTGCAATCGACAGCGTACGTGTCACGATGAAAAACCAAAAACTGTCGACGGAGCTGACATTCTGCCAAATTTGGAGAGTTACTTCTTGAGGGGGCAACGCTGTCAGCGAATATCAGTTTTCTTGCAGTTGGTTATTTTCCAGTCTGTTCGTTCTATCAGAGCCAATATCATCACACATCTTGACACCTTTCAGAACCAATTCTCGATGCGACCTTCGGGTACGTTTTTTTGTTGTTGTTGTTGTTGTTGCTGCTGCTTTTTGTTAGTAAAATAACCGCCGTGTTCGCTTGACGGGTTTAGTCGACACCGCGAGCTGTCCAAGGTAACTCAATAAAGTGAGTTGAATAATGTATCGTAAAAATATGAAATGAATAATTCACGAGACCATCACATAGAAAAAAAAAAACACACACGTCGTGAGGAGGATTACGATCCGCTTGCTGGCATTGTCACATTTCTGTAAAGCGACGAAGATGAGCCAAAGATGTCCGACGTCAAAAGCTCAGTGATGGATTCAACCTTTTTGTTGCAGACTCAGCAGAAGGCTTTGTGTGGTCAGATCTGAATAGGATTATTCTGAACTGACGTTCCCGTTCGGCGGCATCACATCAAACGGATCGCAGACATCAGAGGTGCTCCTTATTGAGTTTGGATAATCTCGGCGAGAGCGTTTCCATGTCCAGTCGGCAAAAATCTGCTGACGACCAGATGCTTAATTGAGTTAGTTGATTCTCCACCTTCCCCCATCTACCCGAGTCCTTCTCTTGTCCGCTTTTTATCCGACCGGATAGCAACCGGCCTGACGTTTAAAAAGAGGTCTCTGAGGAATTTAACTATACGGACATGTCAAAACACTACATTCACAGTAATGTTCTGCCCGTCCAGGTCTGACAGACTGAAAACCCAGTACAAGTTCAATAGCAACCAGCAATCACGCCACAAGCTCAGCTTCCCATTAAAAAAAAAAAAAAAAAAGTAAACTTTGCTTTTTTCTACTGCAGGAATTTGCCAAACACGATTCATATTGGGTAACATCTCAAAAAACAAGTTGTTCTTCTTTTCTTTTTTACATGTCACAACGTTCTGAACGTAGAACATTTGAAGTCTCCTGCACAGAGATCTCCATGAGAAAATGATCCAACAAAATTTAAAAAAAATTAATGTTGGATAGAGTGGGTGTTAGTTTATCTCCAGATGGACACAAGAGGACAAATTATCCAGGATATTTGAGTAAGGCTCTGTAGAAAAACCACGAAATAAGCCTAACTGCTTCCATGTTGAGGAGGAATATTCAAACTATAATATGCAGGAATTTAAAAGAAAAACAATGCATGGACTGATACAAAAACAATCCCTTTTAATCATCACTTATATCCCACTAGAAGTGTGCAGCGGTGTCTGTTTCCACAGAGGCTCTGGCCCCTCAGAGAAATAATACCTCACATTTGTCAGTTGCTAAATCATAGTCCTCGAGAGCCACTCCATGTTTGGCTGTGCAGTAGCTCTCCCCGTCCTTGACTCGGGCCGAGGTGCTGCATTGCTCAGCACGGGCATTATGCATCCAGAAGAATTTACAATGACTCATCGGCATACCAGTTCATTCCCAACGTGCATCATATAATAGCTTGCTCAGTTCTCCCTGCAGTCGAGATGACACGCACTAGAAAATATAAGCAACAAAGCTGCGGAGTAAAGCTAATAAGCACGAGGAGGTCTGCCGACTACTCGTCGTCTATGGAAAGTAAATTAATTCATGTTTACGGGTGACTGAAAAGGTTATACGGTTTTCTCGCATTTGATTTCACAAAGCGCATTGCTTTAAACAGACCTGTGTAGATGAGTTAGAGAACCGATACCGTGCTGCATTATCCCATCTATAGAAATAAATACCAGACCAGTAGCTCAGGCTCAGATAACCTCAGGTCAGCGCGCCCCGAGGGGGACTCTATCTGATCCCGTCTTTATCAGAAATAAGGATGTGTAGTCCAGGACCAGGAGCAAACAAAGAGGTCGGGGCCAGCAGTCGGTGCAATACAAGGGCAATTATCTGCACAGAGGCTAAAGAGATATTAAGAGGACGGGGTATAAAAGTAGGTTACAATCCTAGAGAATGGTATGGATTGATCCTGCCATACAAGGGGGGGTGTTAAGAGGCGTCCACCCCCAACAACCCCAATTCCTGACCCCTATCACGACATGTCGCCGCTCTAATACCTTGACCATATACCGCCCCCACCAACCCAAACTCTCATCACATCCATCTCCTCGGGGTTCTGCACCCAATAGACACCCATCCGGGTCAGGGGCAACGGTCTGTGTGTGGGGAGAATTCACACATCCAGAAGAGTATCAAAACACACACACACACACACACACACACACACACACACAGAGCTACTCCAGCCACCTACATGTGTTACATAACCTACGGCGCTGCCTACCCGCCCACCGCCAGATCCGCACTACGCTCAGCCACCGACGGAGATGCATCACCAGTACAACGAGGCACTGAGAGGCGAGGACTGGTCCAACGGGCCGCTGATGCCCAATGACCCAAGTTTGTCTTCATGGTGTAAAACTCAGATTTCAGTCGGGTGGACTTTTCCACCCCACGAACGTGACATCTGACAATCCACGAGGGTTGAGAGTGGCCAAAAAGGATTTGTTTGTAGAAAAAAAGTGGACCACTAATCGTGCCTCTCGTTTGCCAAACGTAGGGTCCTATTTACTAAAAGCCCTATTGGCATGAAAAGACCAGAGGAGGTTTTGTTTTATTGTGTAAACAGACAAAATGGAGCTTTGAATTAGCTGGGGCCCACAGTAGCTGCCAATCTTCTTTTATTTTTTTTCCAGGCAAAAGCCAAACTTCATGCCAGATTCTGACACAACCAAAAAGGTACCCATTTCTGGAGCGGAGGGTCTCCTGAAGCCAAAATGTAGTAGTGTAAATATTCTCCTACATAAACACGAGCAATGCGAGTTTGCCCCTCGATTTAAAATGGATGTACTTGTAACTGGACAAGAGTCCTGCAAGTCAACAGCACGGCGCAGCTCCAAAAAAAAAACAACACAATTTTCCGATGTGACAAATGTCCTGTAGAGGACTTGCAAAATGGATTCAAATGGCTTCGCTATGTTTTAACACAGCAGCAGGGAGCATCTCTAGACACCAGTTGGTCCACTTTCACAACAGAATGGGCCCAGGAGCACAACAAGCCTGAGATATATTCTGTGTGGCAACACACGTTTTCCTCCTTTTCAACCGTACAGTATTTTCATTTTCGAGGCCAGCAGTCGGTTTCCGGTACGCGAACACAAAACCGAGGGAGAGCTCATCTTCTGAGAGCGGCGTCGGGCTGCTGAACAGCGCACTTCTTAAAACGCCCAGACTCCTCGGCGAGGTAAAACCTCATCATCCGAACCAGAGCCGCAGAGAGACGCTGCGCCGACAAAGCCCCGAGCAAAGACTTATGGCAGCTCGGATTAAAACGGGCACGGCGGAGTGTCCGTCCACACAGACGCTTTACAGCCCCGTCTCCCATCTGAAACGGCGCTTTAAGAAATAAGAAATAATATATTTTTTTTAAAAAGGACAAAATGGTGCTTGGCGAAGGACGTGGCGTTCTGGTAGCCTCGGCAAGTAAATGGGAATACGACTCGTGTGAATGGCTTGATTTGATTCACTTTTGGCCTCCGGTGTCCTGGCATTTCGTGGCCTTCTATTATTTTGGCTGAAACTTCCGATAAATGTGCCGTCTTGTTGGCACGGGCTCCACTTTTCTTTCAACTTGTGCTCTCCTTTTCGTGATTAATACATATGTATACAAAACACTGCAGCAATGAAGTCATTAAACTCCCTACACACACACACACACACACACACACAGATATTAACCATTTTGCCTCTGGAGAAGTGGGAAAATGAAGGCCTTGTGTGTAATGATAAACTAAGACCCCTTAAACCACAAGGGCCCAATGCATTAGGGTTAGGATTCCTGCTCACCACAGGTCATTATTTGCTCGCAAAATGGAAAGAAAATACCTTCAGGCTTTAAAATTTTCCACAGTTTGAAAGTATCATCTCATAAATAATACAGGCAAAAGCACCACTGACCATTTATATGCTCCATTAGAAAATTAAGTAGAGCAGCGTTTTCCCAAACCCTCTTTTTTTTTTGGGGGGGGGGGGGTTCCACTTTTTAAAATACTGACAAACCGCCGCGTCGGCGCTCTCTGAATCAGGGAAACGAATACAAACTCCAGACATGAAAAGACTTGGACGGCATTTAGTGCCACAGGAAGTAAGTCTTTTGCAGCCTGGAAGCCGACGTCCTGCGCTCAGATGTCGGCTCCAAAAATGGGAACTGCGATTGTGTTCCAGGAGGGGTTGGTGTACATGCAGTTCGCATACCCCACCACTTGACATGTTCCTGGGTCATGGCCAGTGGGGATTCAGCAGTGGAACAGCTTTCGGTTATTCCAGCCTGGCGGTGGAGCAGAGCAGGAAACGGGGGTATAAACAGTAAATAGGGGTCACGTTACTCTCCCTTCTCAAGTGATTCCCACAGAAACTCCACAACAAACCCCTCCTCGGGAGTTTAGCGCCGATTCACAGAGCAGAACAGACCAAAAATATCCCCGCTGAGACAAGTTGTTTTTAATATATCGTCTCATCTGCGACGTGTGCTTTCCCACAGTCGGCAGCGACAACAACAACAACAAAAAAAGGAAAGAAATGACCCGGCACCTGGCCTGTTGCCTGAGTGAGTCCTTTGAAGGCAAGCGAGCACAAGGCCAGAGGACGTGCCACAACACCGTCAAAACAATGACATCTGCAAAAGGAATGCAGGACCTGGGTGATAACGCTCAGCTGGCACATGTTGAACAAGCTGCGCTGACAAGGAGGGCCAACACAAGAAAAGTTATTCTCGGCTATAAATATAATACAGTAGGGTGTGAGACCTGGTGTGAGAGCCAATGTCAAAGTGCTGCATGCACACATTTTAGCCTCATCTGCACACTGGAGCGAGAGGAGCCGAGTTGTCCTCGCGCATTGGTTTACGTGTCATTTTCAATCATTAATAGCTCTGAAGTGGCGTTGACAATATCGGATAAGGAGCAACTTTTCGCTCGACACGATTCATTCATTCGCGCGATAGAACGCCTTTTTTTTTTTTTCTTCTTCTTCTTCCGATTAGCTCCGTTGACCCTCACGCGGGGGAAAGAAACACAAACAAACAAACAAACTCGAAGCCCGTCCTTGAAGAGTGACTGAGGCAGAATGACTGCGGCGTGTCCCTGAGCTGTTCGGGGAATTGCTTTTAAATGTTCCACAGCCAGCCCCGGAGAACTTTTAAATATAGCGGTCGCAGTGTTCTCGATTCCATTTCTCTCCGAGGGCAGGAGCGACCATCTTGTCGGGAAGCATTACGGCCTCACAAACTGTAGAGGCCACGCGCTTCCTGTATCCGGCATTTTTTCCCCTCCTTTGGGTGAAGAAAATGTGCTCCAAAAGGGGGGGGGGGGGGGGGAGAAAAAGCCCCCCGTGTGAGCTTATTTTCCTAAATAACCCGAATAGCTAATTCAAGATCCCTGCTTGCTCTTCACAGTGTAATTCTTTGCCACTGTGCTCCATTTTATCCCCAATTAGAAGAGATCTGAATCCTCCCATAGGTGAGATCTCCAGAGACAAAAGCCTTCTTGTTTTTCCCCATTCTAAAAAGGACACTTCACATCCTCTATCCATCCCGAAACCTGGATGAGGCCAGAATCTTCCCACAGTTAGTCACGGGACTGCTGGCAGGCTGACGGGACTTGGAGGCATATGCGGCTTTCCATCTGTTGCTCTCTCACTGCTTTTCCAAACCCCTTCCTTTGTCGGCAGCCATCTGCTTCCAGCCATACCCCACTGGCAGGAAACATGAGCCACTATAGGATATGAAGGATGCACACAAAATAAAAATAAACAAGAGCCAATGGGCAAATGTATTGACCGCTGTCTTTAAAAAAACTTTTGGGGGATCTATTAGCAGAAATGTAATATATTGCATTCAGAATTGTGCATTCAGAGTATACGGTTACCTGGAACTATGAACCCTTGTGATTTTGTTATTAGAATGAGCCTTTTAATAATAATTTAAAAAAAGGGGAGCGGCTCGTGTTATCTTCAGTCGAGGAAAGAACTGTCTTTACGGCTTCGGACTGACCTTTGTTGGGTTGTAGTGGATTTTATATATATTTGAACATGTAGATAAGAGAAGTTTATGCTTTATTATTATTATAATACATAAAGAAAGATATGATAATTAATTTTGGGATATTATGAGGAATATTCTGGAGGAATGTATTGTGAAACATAAGAGAGGATCACTGTTTTATTATTCTGTTTTAATGACAAATGTAATGATTAACTGTATGATGCATGAGAATGAATGAATGTTTTATTGTTTAGACAATAGTTAAAATGGATGCCGATTGAAACCTAATGTGTTGCTTTTATTCTGAAGGCAGGATAGTAGGTTTTATCCTTCCTGTCCTTGACTGGAAGAGTGAGCTTTGACCTCGCCAGCTTATCAGTTGGCTTAGCCAACAGAACTGCGGCATCCTTTGAACTGACCAATGGAACTAACCTTTAGGTGTGAATTCATTTGCATGACCAGACTAACGACCGAGCATTTGTTCTGGGGAGACATGGTTCTACTGGTCTGGATTTATTATCAATCAAGACGAGAAAAAGATCAAATTGTCAGAATTATTTTGTGATTTATACTGCATTGTGTACATTATTACAGCACACTTAACTCTAAAAGTCACATCCTCTCAATTGGTCATTCGAGCTAAATTCCCAATGCGAAAAAAAAGAGAATATAGACCATATTACATCCCCACGTATCCCTTAAAACCCCCAGATCGGTTCTTCTTCCTTTCATCTAAATCTAATGAATAAGCTTCTGATGGATGAACAACCACAGATCTATGTATGGTGGGGACAAGCACTTATCTCCTTCTCTGTATTGAAAACCCAGTGATTCAAACTCAATGGCTCTTACCTTCAATAAAACATTAGATCAGAACTGCTGCACGCGGCCCATTGACAATGTCAGACAATACAACCCTCTACTTTCTGTACAGAGGAGATTAGACTACTCTGAATGTTCCCTTTTATTGAAAAATAAAATAAAAAACCCAAACCAGCTCACCCCTGTCCCTCCACATTCAGAACAGAAGAAGAAAATGAGTTGTCCATCAATAGGAGAGAGAGAGGCTTTGTTCAACAGCACAATGGAGGACATTCTGCTGTGTTGATAGCGTCACATTCAATAAGCCAATGCTGGGGGGGGGGGGGGGGCAGCAGGGCCGAGGCGGGCAGAAATGGCCCCTTGACCCCCACGGACCTCCCGGAGACCGAGGCCGTTTACAGCTCTCCAGTTCAGCTCATCGCCGCTGACCCCCGCGGTCAGAAAGTCGGGGCGCCGCATTTCAAATGGGGATGGAGCCGCAGACGAGGGGATCTTTATGGGGCTTGTCACAAAGCAGGGGGGGAGCGAGATCTGGTGAGCATCTGTTCGGGGGGTAAAAGTCTGCTACTACTGCGCTCCCGAGAAATAAACCCACGTGATGTCAAGTGGACTCTCTAGGATTAAACCGGGGAGGGGGTGGGGGGCTCCAGTTGCTCCAGATGCTATACGAGGCTCTGGAAAATATAACGCGTATGCTTTTCAAATCAATCGTTGAGCACGTTGACGAGCGAGTCGCATGTGCATTTCAGGTGTCCGTGTTAATCCGCGTTACGTCACATCAAAGGAGGCTCAACTGAGAGCTCGACAGCGCCGTTGTGCCCCCCCCCACACACACACACACACACACACACACACACCCCCGGACCCCGGGAGACGTTCAAGCTTCTTCGTCCCCGACAGATACGTGACCCTTCTCTTCCTCGGAAGTTGAAGGGAAATGAGTTTCTTCTGGGTAATCTGTGTGTGTGTGTGTGTGTGTGTGTGTGTGTGTGTGTCTTAATTCTCACAAATATTCACTGGCAGCAAAGAGACGGATGCTCAATTCCTCAGTTTTTACTTTTATTTATAAAAAAAAGGAAAAAAGGAACAGTTAAAACAATTTGGGAAATACAGTTATTCCTTCCATTGCCAAGAGTTAAAGAAGACTGATACGTCTGAACTGTGCGATACGGATCATCAACGATCTGTATCGGCATAAAATTATCTTCTTTTTTTTTTTTGTGCCGATACGAGACTCAAAACAGTAATAAAATCAGAACTGTGAGTTTTATTAACCGTTGCACACCTAACACGTCCCCGGTTTCCGTTTTTCAAAATAAAAGCCAGAATCCCTTCATTTGTTTACACAAGGCTTTTGTTCTGAAATGTTGTCTAGAACAAGTATAAAAATACATTTATAATTAAATGAAGCCTTCCGGCCGATGTAGAAGGAAGGGCTGGCAGCCTGTGCGGACACCACAGGGTGAGAGACGCAGCCACTCGGCGAGGCAGCTGTCACGCTCTGCTCACGCAGGCCGTGCGACGTAAAGAGAACAAAGATGTTTTCACTATCCCCCGAAGAAATATGGAGGAAATACAGAGTCTCTAAAGATGGAAATTTCCGTGTCCAACCTACGTTTTTTTCTTTGTAACCATAGTTGGACCTCTTCCACGCTCCGCAGATGTATTTATGTAAAAGGCTTTATTCAGGCACAAGTATCTACAACTAGTAAACACTTACCGAGCTACTCCACAAACGCCGGCTTTCCACATTTAACAGCGATTGGTATCGACACGCCGGCGCAAGCGACACAGCTGGTGGTATTGGCTGACATTTCTAACTCCGTAACGGTTTTTTCGATCCATATTCACAGATACGGTTTTGAAATATAATGAGCACATTGTAGAGGTAGCACTTGCCAGGAGTAGCAGCGGCGGCGGCGGCGGCGTCCCCCCCCTCCTGACACAGATGGCACACGGTGACAACTGTAAGCCCAGTTCCTTGAAACCAAATTCAAACCACACACACACACACACACACATCTCCTCTAAACTGTTACAACCCTCTGTAAACCCGGCCCTGCGTTTCATGTTTAACGAATGATTATTAAAATCAGGATTATATACATATAACTTCTGCTGCATCGTGGCAGCGTGAGGTCAGTGAAACAAGTGTTAATTAATTAAGATACTTCAGGGTTTTACTTTGCCCGGCGGTCGTGCGTGTGTGTGTGTGTGTGTGTGGGGGGGGGGGGGGATAAATCCCTCTTCGGCAGCCATTGGGAAAAAGATGCATCATCATCACTCTCTGCTTGCGGTCAGCAGATGAGCGCAGCACTCTCTCTCACTCTCTCTCTCCGCCTCCTCGGCAACCGGCTGCCAGAGAGAAGCGGTGCGTGGTGCCGCACAAGACCTTTCGGAGAGCTGCGAGGTGTTCACTCTCCCCCCCCCCCCCCCCCCCGCCGCTATCCGAGCGCACACTGTCCCATTGTGCGGACGCATTTGGTCTTTTCTCGACAAAAAAATCCCAAGCACCCCCCTCTTGAGTAGCAGTGGATTTGGGTGACTGCCCTTGCTCTGACATTGGACTCTCTGTTGGAAATGTGGAAGTCAGCGTGGGCTTTTTATGCAGTTTTATCCCCCCCCCACACCACCACCACCACCACCACCACCACCACCACCACCAAAACACAGTTATTGCTCAAGATGCAAGAGCACATTGCGGCAATACCATCGTAACGCTCACAACGAGCAAAAAAAAAAGGGACATTTCACTCAAAAATATATATATATACGCAGGTCAGAAATCACAAGCGGCTGTCGACGCCACGTTGAAAAGACAGGAAGGATACAAACCGCGTACGTCATCCCGTCACAAAAAAAATTAATACAAAATAAAAATCGCTGACCCGCGCAGTTCTTGCCCTTTGCTATAAAACGCAGACTGAAGGGGCTTTTTGTCCTTCGTGTAACTGCATCCGTCCACACGTCTTTTCAATTACCCACAGAACATCCTTGTTGGAAAAAGCTGAAAGAACATTACAGCGAGTCGGATAAGAACGTGCAATATGATGGAAGCAATCAGATCACCTATCGCAACAACAACAACAACAAAAAAAAAACTATTCCCAGGACAGTCTCGTTAATGGAACACATTGACACGAACAGCTAAAAATATCACAGGAATCACAGTGCGGATACCGTCTCCGCAGCTGTCTCCATATCTCAGTGATCTGGATGTTCTTCTATTTGCATACGCGCCAGTATTTATTTCCCCCTCAGATAAAATCCCGGGGACTAAATCCTGCCTCCAACGGTTTAGAGTCAGTATAAAAACACATTTATTTGTTCCTCTGAATGAATCTGACTCTATCTGCCATTTATAACAATTAATTATGCAGCAAGGACATGATATCCAAAGCCTTTGCCAGATGACTGTTGGGTATTCATTAGCTAAGGGTCAGCTTTTATCCAGTCATGCACACAGTGCCGGTTGCGCAACACTTGCGATGTGCGTGAACAGCTTTTTTGTCGTGTTCTCTTACGTGTCCTTTTATTTCCGATGACAATGAGTGACTCAACGGCATACTGGTTTAACCTGCCATCGGGTGATCAACAGCTATAAAAAAAAATGTAAAAAAAGAGTTGCGCAGCGTCGTCAATGTCACGTCACGGTGAGGCATAAAGATGGCCACCGGCAAGGAGACCGGCCAGTTCAATGCTGGGGAAGGGAATATCTAGAGAATAACCGATTGGGTGGTTTATGGAAAAGGCGGAGCTACCACTCAGACGTGTTTCCGTATAGACATATATATATATATATATATTATATAATATATATATATATATATAATATATATATATATATATATATATATTCATTATTATTTAAATTCTGTGCAGGTGCATCGTCGTCACGATGTATGAATCTTTGCTCTTCCGTTGTTTTTCTAGCGTCGGTCGGGTGTGTCCAAAAAACGTCAGAATCTGATCCATCACGGGACGGCGTCACAGTTGAGAGTCGGAGAGCCGGTCGCTCACGTGGAGAAGAAGCCCAGACTGAATTATTCCAAGACGGAAGACGCACTTTAAACTGACACGGCCATTAAAAAGCATTTTATGGATTAGGCCAAAATCGCTGTCCGGCCTGCTATTGATGAAGCACCGGGTTTCCACTCCAGCAACACCGGCCATCTAATCCGAGGGGATTTTAAGAGTAATTTTAGCATTATGGCTATGGCGGTCCTCAGTCACTGAGGTCACACAGATAGTCAAGTTTTTTTACGACTGCGATTACCAACAAGACAAAGTGGGCAACTGGCCCTCCGGGCCTCTAAAAGTCCAAAGTTCAGTGTGTGTGAGTTCCTTTTTGGTCATTTGACGACTCCGTTTTGGGAAATGTTCCATCAAATGATCACAAACCCACATGGTAACTCGGGTGCAAGTAGTTTTCTAGTATATGCTGGTTGGTTTCTGGACGTCTTTGCAAAAAAAAAAATATATAGTGAAGTGCGTGCTGTGTGACCTGCACCTGCTGGGTAATTGGAGACAATGGGGGCAAAAGAGCATCGTTTTCTTTGCTCTGGGGGCCCAGAAACAAGATGCCGCTTATCCGAGCCACTGGGAGTATTAACGAATCATCTTCAAGAGTTCAATACCCGTCAACCACTTAGCACTTCTTTATATTATTTGTATTCCCAAGTCATACTCACGGTTTATCGTCAATTACACGACCAGTCTACTTTAGATCGGCCTCCGTTGTGTATTCACAAAAAAAAAAAAGAGGACAAGGGGAAGAAACGAGAGTCGGAAGTGCAGTAGGAATTGGCACAGAAACCACGCAGCACCTTGAATTTCAAAATCAGTGCCAAATGAAAAAATTCGAGGCCAAACAAGAAGAAACGCACGCAAGAGTCTCAACGGCTCGTCGTCGCACAAAAGTCTTATTAATCAACAACGCAACAGGGGAACCTTAGTGATAACGGGAATTCATTTTGTAAGGGCCGTGATTTATATTCACACTCTTTCTTCAGCGTTTTCAGTTAAAAGCATGAGCCGCTGGTTCCTTAGCAACAGCCTCTGCACTGATGGAAGATTGAAGAAGAAGAAGAAGAAGAAGAACAGACTCTGCAGGTTCCACGGCGCAGGTGAAGACAAGTCGGCCAACGGCTCTTTAAAAAAAAAAAAGCCTCTCGGAGTCACAGTTATTAAGGAAACTGCATCTCATTTGACAGCATGAAGAAGAATCATCAAAGCTAATGCAAAAGGGGATTTGTTTGTGAGAAGGACACCGCAATCTGTTGAGCCCGCTGACATTCCTCGCGTGCATGCTTAGAAATATCAATTCGACACCACTCGTCATGCACTCGTCGACAACGTTTACCCCAAGCGGAATAACAACGTGCTAAACAGATTCATAAATAAACCGTTACGGGGCATTTCTGCTCCGGTTTTGTTGTTGTGATTTTTTATTTTTTTTTGCTTTTGGGGGTTAAACATTTCCCGGGTGGAACATTCTGCATACGCCTGCAGGTGTGTACGCAACGTCACAACTGGTTTGTGTTTTTTTTTTTGGTTTTTTTTATTCCCACGGATACCTGGCCAAATATAGATAATGGGACATCCTGTTGAGAGATTTGTCGGTTTATTTTCCGCACGCAGCGCTCCGGAAGCAGAACGCAATTGGGCTCTCTGCTAGTCTTTTGTGCTAATGTTCTACGGTGTCCTGGGGAGGAACTGGGAGGGTTCTGCACCTACAGAAGCTGCAGTAGACATTCATGCAGTTCCTATGTCGTGTTTTGAAAACAATACAATTTTAAAACATTTTTTAAAAAAAGGTACAGCAGCCTTCAGACATGACACTAGCTAACTATATTTCCTGGGGTGTGTGGAAGGGCATTCTGGGAAAATAAAATGATGTAGCTGAAGTGGACAAGGAGAATTAATACACAATAAAAGTGGCGTCCAACACCTACAAAAAAAATAATCCTGTCGAATGCTTTTTTACATTTTTTTTAAATGCATGTCAAAATAAAATTAAAAAAAACATTAGAATGTGCATCTCATTTTATTTTAAAAGATGAATGCAAGCAATGTATGTCGTGTTTTTAAGTGCACACAAAGAGATGACTCATAAAAAGCTCCAGTGTTGTCCCGTCAACAAACAGAATAAAGAAATGCATTCATTCAAAGAAATATGACGCAACAATCCCAGAGGCATCAGAAACCAACTGGGACAGCACAGGCCCACCAGGGGATTTCGACTTTTCATTTTCATTGATCTGATCCGTCCCGCATCTATCTGCGAGACACATTTACAGTAAATCAAAGAAGATGTCAGGAATCCAAAAATATAATTTGTCAATCCGCAGAACAACAAAAAAAAAAAAAATGCTAAATATGTCCCTGTCTGCTGTGTGATTGACAGGTAGCATCCTGGAGTATTGTAAAGATCATCTCTGACAATCGGTTGATGAACTTTGACAATTTTGGTAGGTCGCCGATCTACATAAAGAAATACAACATGTGAATATCTCCGTTAAAGTTGCATTGAAGGAGGGACAGTTTACCTGAAAAAATGGAAGTAGTGCTATTTATCAATCTGCATGTTTTGGTGCGAGTGGCCTCTTGTTTTGGCCTCTTCTCTCCAATATTATGCTATAATAATAATTCACAGACCTCGTTGCGATGGTTTCAGGTGAGACAGTGAATAAAAGTGCTGTCTAGTCCCATTATAGAGAAGACAAGGCATATCCGTGGTTGCACTAAGCAACTCACGCCAAAACAATCTAGATTGATGAATAGCACTTAATGTAAGAGGAGAAATATGTATTTTTTGAATTTGGGATAAACTGTCCCTTTAAATATTCATCTTTTTTTAAACACTCAACTATTTAACCATTAATCTTCGCCATTGGCACACTGTCAACTCCTAAGGGCAACTGTAATTGTTCGTTTATGATAACAAAATGTTTGTTTTTTTATCATCATCATCAAGTTGCACTCTGCCCAGTGCAGAAATACTAAATGAACACACTGTAAAAAAAAAAAAAAAAAGAAGATTTCCCCACATTTAAATACTCACTCTTTCCCCGTCAACCTAAATCTGCCGGTGCACTCTAAGGGATTGGCTGCCTTCAAGATAAACGTGACCACGTCGAATCAAATCCATCTAAATGAGGCCAAAGCTCCCAGAGACGGGAGATGGAAGCGCGCTGGTGCAAACGTGTACATCCAGACAGTTGCTGTAACAATCCTCCAACCCCTACCCCCGCCTGCTGACTTTGATGGACAGTACACACTGACTGCTGTGTCACACAGTTATACTGACTGGTTACATGGGCGGGTTGAGTAGCAGGGGAGAAAGAAACACATGAGAAACTGCAACCCATCATTTAAGAGGTTTCACATGCGACAGGGCAGCGTCCGCACTGGGATTTTTTTGACATGCTGGTTTTACAGCCACTGTCCTCCTCCTCTGATTTGTGTGTGTGTGTGTGTGTGTGTGTGTGTGTGTGTGTGTTGAGTGGCTTTATAAAAATTTAAAAACACACCCAATGATGCAGAGGCACATGCACGGGGTGCCACCGGGTATATAAAACACACCGTGCATCTGCATCTGCATCTGCATTGCCAATCATGAGTTCCAATGCAACATGTGCCTGAGTGTTGCTGCCCCTGCTCCACCCTTGAGGTTCAGAAAGGAAATAAAAAGGTCAGGCCGTAGTGCACGAGGAGTGAAAACAAGTGGTCCCCTCTTTGGGAAAGGCCATTCACAGACCGCAGAAACGTGTTTCCGGAGCTCATTATCAATCCTAGGGTGCTGCAACTAGTGAGTGCCTTTTATTAACACTGCAGTGTCTAGTCTAGGGGGGGGGGGGGGGGGGGAGAATCCCCCGGAGCAGGACCATGAGATCCGCTACGCCCCCAACCTCCCGACCTCAAAGTGATGTTGACACTGCTCTGCGGCCATAACAATGTGTGCGTAAAAGGAGACCCCCCCCCCCCCCCCCTGCCCTCCTCCATCCCCCAACCCTCAATGAATGAGCAGCACCAGAAAGATTCCCCCAAACCCTTTACTCACCTTCAATGGAGATTACGTGCTCTCGGATCTGGTTCTGCAGGGCCAGGTCGTCGATGCGCTCGATCAGGTCGTAGATGGCGTAAATGTTCGGGTGGACCGACTCGAACGGTGGATCTCTGCGCGGATGGCGGCCAGTTGGACAAAACAAACTGCGAGCCCGCCGAGCCGGTTGGGCAGCCTGGCCCGAAACAGTCCCCGAACCGAACTGGCCGGCCCCTGAGCTCGCGGACGATCCGGACCCGAACTGGGACGGGATGGACTGGGGCACCGGGACGGGTACTGGCGCCGGGACCGTGCCTGGAGTGGGCATGGCTGGCTGAGACTGCTGCGAGATACCGGACCCCGGGACGCCCGACTGAAAATTCATCTTGGGTTTTGTTTAGGGGGGGGGGGGGGGATGGGGGAGGAGGAGGGGGGGGGGGGTTGTTGTTGGTTTTTTTTACAACAACACAAATATTTAGACTAGAATTGTGCGATTCGAGCGATGCGAACAAAAGAAGTCCGTGTGGAAGAAAGGGGGAAGAAAAACGACCGTGCGCGGAAGCATCAATAGTTGATCTCCAAATGCAACGAAACGCGGCTCGTGCTCATATTATTAAAACTTGACTGCGATTCATTTTTTTTTTTCTTCTCCCCCCCCCCCCTCCCCCTCCGTTATTTTTGGCCAAATCTCTCCAGGGGAGCCCCCTTCTCTCTCTCTCTCTGGTTTCTCTTCACGAACCCCGCAATGCCGAACCACTCCTTTATATGGGCTGCTGCTGCTGCTGCTGCTGCTGCTGCCGTCGCCGGTCAAACAAAAAGAAAAGCCCCCGTGTTCCTCCGCCGCTCTTCGGTGTTGTGAAGGGAGACAATGGGCTCTCGGCACGCCGCCCCTTGTCCGCCGCCGTCAGTGCGTTGGTTTTTCTGCGCCGCTGGAAAAAATGAACCGCGTTTAGTCCTCTTTGGTCCAAGTGGTCCCTGCCCAGCGCCCTCCTCCTCCTCCGCATGCTGAAACGTCACCCGACGCGTAATTGCACTCGAGACGGAGGGGGTGAGGGTGGGGGGGGGGGGGGGGGGAGTGATTGGATTTGTTGGAGAAAAATCTCAACGTGCACATCATTATTATAATAATAATAACTTATACCTGACAGTTATGCAACCGCGAGAAGAAGAAGAAAGAAAGAAAAAAAACGACATTCTTTCTTTTTTTAAACTGGCGACTGCAAAATATATACACAAGTAGATGCAGCTATTTCTTTTTTTTTTTTTTTTTGGGGGGGGGGGGGGGGGGGGGGGGGGGGGGGGGGGGGGGGGGGGGGGGGGGGGGGGGGGGTATCACCAGTTGTTGTTGCTGTTCTCGATAAAAAAAAAAAAAAAGAAAAAAGCCACGAGCACATTCGCCCTTTCACGCAGCGCGTGGCCGCGCAGGCAAGCACAATTGGGTCTATTGAGGGTTTTATTTGACCCCCTCCGGTGTCAATAATGACGAATGTTCATCTTATAACTCTGAAATAATGAAAAAATGTGTACAACTTTATATATATATATATATATATATATATATATATATATATATATATATATATATATCGTGGGTGTATGTCAGATTATTAAAAACCACGACTGGCATGGCACCAACAAATACTGTGTATATTGTGCCATCTCTTTATCACACACACACACACACACGTGTGTATTATGCAATAAATAATAGTCATGATGAGTAACAGTTTCTATTCAACAAACCACAAATGGCCGCGATGCCGTCCACACACCTGGATGTCCACAGCAGACCAACTCTCTCCACGACACGCCAAATGTCACCGCATGGTTACAGGAGGCCTTACATTAAGGAAGCTCATATGGATCATAATCGATATTCCTCCACACACAAAAAAAAAAAGGAAGACGCGGAGCCACCTGCTGGTTTTGAATGCGCGTTACAACAACAGCTGAGAAAAGCATGTCGTCATCAGTCAGAGTTTGTGTTTTGATGCAGATCCAAAAAGCATATAAATGTAATTTTGTCGCGTCTGTAACATGGCATTACTCTCAGGTAAAGTGTCTCGGCCTTTTTGATGCAGAGGGGGAAAAAAAGACTGTGCCAAGATGGAAAAAAAAGTGTTATGTAATAAAACAGTGTTTTTAAATTAAAATTCAGGGGAGAAAAAAGTATTATAATGCGTGAACCCCTTCAGGCAGCCCGAAGCTCTGAACCGCTCACATTAATAATACAGAGTGCAATAACCAGGTTTTCTTCCCAGCACAGCTTTTTTAAGTGTGATTTCCGATACTGATTTCATACTGCACATGCGGATAATTCCAAAAGCCTTGATAGCTTATTTAAAAATGCTTGTGAACGTCTTCTTTTCTTCCCCTTTGTGTATGTTTATCTAATTCATGATGTAACCAAATGAGAAATGCACCTCTCTGAACAGCTGCAATATGACGCCTAACATTTGTATTCTTTATGCAGCATGCACAAGTGTCTTAAGACATTATTATGTCTCAAGACACACTTTAATGACCCACGTTGTTGTATGTTGTGAGATGAGGGAGATCGACTCTCCAGAGGTCACCGTGACGAAGCTTGTTTTTTAATACATTGCACACGTATGACACACATGACTCTCTTCATGTAACAATGGAGCACTTCTGCAACAGGCTGCACACCTTGTGCCCGTGCATATTATCTTCAGCCTTCTGCCTCCATCTGTTGACCAAATCTGGAACTCGCCCCCCCCCCCCACACACACACACACACACACATTACCAGGCTCATCCGGTTGCCCTCCAGTGTGGCCTGAAGGTGATCTCTACATATGTATTAAAAAGCAGCAGAATCTGGTTCATCTCAAAAATAATTTGACACAACGCAACGTATATCTGAGAGTCGTACCCGGTGCAGTTACAACGGGATTACGCCGTTAATTCTCGGGTATATATATGTATTGGCACATGAAAATGTTGGCGCTGCTGTTATGTGTTATGTAATGAGGGGATGTGACACAAGACGTGCCTGCGGGGCTCTCCCTGTTTGTTTTTTTTGGCAAATGGCCCGACCGAACATATTATAACCAGACTGTACGACGTGTAATCTGAGCCTTTTCTACCAGAGTTATTACATATCAGGACGCTTGTAGGACCCTCCGGCATTTATTCAAAGGGAGTTAATCTAATCGGGTTCTCAGACATTGTTTACATGTAAAAGTGCAATTATAAGAGAGAGAGAGAGAAAAGACTGTGTGGAATTACAATAAACAATTCATCTCGTCCTTTTTCTTTTTGAATAAATGTAATTCCACTGAAATGAGTTCCATTTAGGTGAAAGTCTGTTTCGCTGAACTACAAAATGGACCTTTTTAGTTATGTGAGCATCACCATCTCCCGACTGGCTCGTTAAGCGTCTCTCTCTCTCCGCCCCAGGACACTGGAATCCAACCATGAATATCAGAGCAGTCGAGTTTCCATCGACACCCGGCGAGACATTTATGAAACCTGAGTTATTGATTCTCACTTTTTTTTGCTTGCAAGACGATATCCTGCCTCCTGAACCTGCATTTCTGTCTCCCCCCCCCCATCCCCCCCCATTTTACAAATCCTTGCGGCCAAAACCTGCACACAAGTTTTTACAAGGTATTAAAACCCCCCCCCCCGATCCCACAGCGTTACTGAAGACTAGATGGAGCAGTGTCACTAGTGTAAAGGTACCCATCGACCTCAGGTGACCCCTGAGAAACATCCTCAGGCAACACACGGTGCATCTCTATCCATCAGAAAATAAACCCGTAGTTGCATAAAGGATGAGCTTATACTGGCATTCAAACAACGCGCAGAAGACTTCTTTTTGCCTAGTCATCCTAATAATTCAAGTATTTGTGATGAGTTGGAACAGAGCCAGCAGTGATATTGTGCCAGCTTGACCAGAAAATACACATAAGTCACTATAAAAGTGCAGCTTTTATAAAGCTACTTAAAGCTGTGCCTCCCCCTTACCCGTCACTGGACCTCTATTTGTGTCATGACGTGATGCCCACACTCCCAGTAATCATACATATATTATCTTTTCCTCTCATCTGCGCCTTATTTATTCCTTGTGAATATGCGGGAAGACTTTTAATACAACGCGCCAGTGCTGAATTTGTTGCATAACGACAATAGATTATTATTATTGATTACGAGTCAAACAACTCGCCATATACTGACTCTCCCATCATTCATTTCCTGCCTGCGTTAGTTTTCCGTCTCTCATTCCATTTGAAGTTTTTTAAAACTCTCACTGACACTTGCAATTTTTCTTTAATGTGACACTAATTACTCTGCCGTGTGTGTGTGTGTGTGTGTGTAATTGTGTGTGTTACATTGGTTTCGGATGTTTGTGCTTTTTCACTCTGTCAGTCAATCAATCTTTTATTTCAGACTCAAGTTCCAGATAGTACAAAACATTAAAATAGAATAAAATACATAGAACTACGAATGCCTTATAAATAGACAGCTGTATTAATGTCTCCACAGCGGGGAACTAAACTTTATGTTTGATAAAAATATGATTATTTCATTTTCGGAGTCACCTGTGTTAACTGTGTTCCTTCTTATATGTCGATGCCCACAAAACCACCAGTTTAAACAAAGGATTAACAAACTAAACTGTCACCCCACCTACCTTTTGCACTTGTGTACACAGCGCATTACAGCCGAGGCTCAATATCTTTTCATGGACCTTGATTCTGCACCTTCGTCTTGTTCAAAGTGGTCATTAAAGTCTGCATGAACAAAAATAAAATAAAAAACTGAATATGCACCGTTGTCTCTTACTTCCAATAGGGTTTGAAAAAAATGAATCAAAAGACAAATTACACAATGCAAACATCTTAAACCCTCTCAAACATTCATTTATGAGAGCGAAGGTGCGGCGGGTTGCTTAATAAAAGGAGCAAAAATGCATTGATTGCTCAGGGCAAACTTGCATGAGAGATATGATCTCATGGGCAAACTGAGCGGAGTGCAGATGAAAGAGACGAGTCCCCATTCATCCTCTTTTATCTTGAGGACCTCTCAGCAGGCCATTCAGACACCTCGGCTTAAACTACCATCTAAGGATGTGTAACCGGTGCAGAACAGAGAGCCACCGGCCACCTCCGAGGTTTCAGATCGCCCGGAGAAGAGCTCCTCTCGCTCCGGTTCGGGTTATTAAAACATTTCAAAACACACTGAACAAATGAAATGAGGTCACCCCTCCTCGCCAGTCACTTTAAATGGAGTGGATTTTCAGCAAGGGCAACCAAGTTTTCAGATTGCATCCGCATTTCTTTTCACTTCCAAGATATTTTGAGTGTTTGAGTCACTAATCGATAAGTCGATGTGCTGCCGAGTGTTTGAAGTGACTCGACAACGACGCGTTTCCCTCTTTGTAAAGGGACCAGGTTTTGTGGAGGAGAAGCTCACGAAGGCGTTTCGAACCTCAACGCGGTTCACAGGCGATTCTAAAGAGTTAATAATAAGCTGAGGGGAAATTTGATGGACTATTGGACTCTACGACAAAAGCATGAGATCATTATCTACGACAGCCAAATGAAAACACCACATTTAGTAGCAACGCATTTAGAAAAGCACTTTCTGTACTTACAGATCACAGGATATTGCCATGTGCTCGTTGCGACGCTGTGTTAACGGTGGGGGGGGGGGGGATCTTTGGGAATCTGGAGATGCTGAACAATAATGTGAAGTTAAAGTGGTTAGTTTAGAATTTCTATCTGCGTAAAAACAATATAAATTATGCTTTGTTGGAGTTTAGCAGCCTGGAGTCTTGGACTTGTCACGCGGGGAACTCTTGAGGACTCGGACTCAGAGTAGATGTTCAGCTGACGAATCCTTTATTTTCAACAAAAGATCACGAGGAAATACCTGGAGACAAAAAAACGTGAAGCCAACAAAAAAAAACCTCTTAGCGAGGAAAGGAGAAAATAATCAATTACTAAAAAACACTGAAATAATTCAAAGAGCTGTGAAGCAATAAATGGCTGAAGGCCAACCAAGGACTCTATGACAAGGTTCGGTACAGACCAAACTAAGACTTGACAATAGCATAAGGAGGGTGTGCATGACGAAATGACCTGACACACTGGCACAGGACAAGGGGAGACGCCGACTATAAGTACACCTGAGGGAAGTGGGGAAACAGGTGGACACAATCAGGAATCAGGGAAGACAATCAGACTGGGGACACATGAGGAAAGGCAAGGGACCTGAAACGAGAGGAGAGTTAATTTCCAAAATAAAACAGGAAGTCACAAAACAAACATGGAGACAGGACAAAAACCCAACTTGACATACATGTGTGACAGGGCTAAAGTCTAAAGTTCCAACTAACTGGCGCTAAAGCTATTTTTTTTCCGTATAATATTGTTTGTGTATATATTCGATGGAGGATAATGCTGCAGGTAACACTATCGTGATTGAGCTTTTAGGCCCACTGATGAAAGTATAATAGCTAATTTATGAGAATGGCTTTCAAAACATGATTTTTCTTGTTTGGTGTTTGGATTTCTGAGTTAAAAGAGGTTTAAAGGAGGAGGATCAGACGTCACTGGGATCCAACTGACCAATCACTATATGTAGGAAAACATACGGTTAATTTCTTTGTCTGTGAATAACTTTTTGGCAACCCCAAGGATGTATATATATATGAATATATATGAATTGCCCATTTAACATGTAATATATTAAATGTGTCTTTATTTGGTGTTATGCCTTATGATCATGTTGGTGTTTAGTCACCTCCATCAAAAGGTGCAATATCAGTGAATGAGGCTTAAATCAATCCCATATGGAAATGATATATTTATTTTGACCACTCGATGAACAGCGCAATGTGATCCTCGTAAAGAGCCGTTTCCTATTTACACTGTTGGACTGCTGCTCACGTTACGACATGAGGTTATTTTCTAGGGGCTATGGTGACCTCTCGTACAGTGACTTTTGTGCACTGTACAAAGCGGTCGCTGTAGGTCGCACATATGAGACTTGTTGTTGCAAGGTGATGGTGTGAGGTGTAAGAGGAAGAGGAAGAAAAAGGAAACACCCATTTTGATTCCATTTGATTCCATTGGCTGCGTTTGGTTTATTAGATGATTGCGCTCCAGTGACCTCTGGGGGGGAGTTTGTATTATAGACTATTACAATGATTAAAGGGTAATTCACCTAAATGTCAATAAATATATAGACAGAAATGATTGTGCAGTAAGATTAGAGATTATAGACACACAAGCCATACCTTCTTAATAAAAGGTTATCTTCACACCGGACAGAGCATCATTTTAATCATCCGACTCGTGTGGAATCAATTTGTTCATTTTAATACATTATGTACTTATTTTATAATGTACAGAGAGTACCTTCCCTATAAAGGCATTGGGGAGTAATTTATCTAATTGATATTTGGGCTTTCTCAAAAGCATTCACGTTAGAGATGTAAAACAATGGGATGTAATAATGAAGGCACAACACAACAAAAATACCTGTGGAAAAAAACTGCATTGATTGTTTGTTTGGCTTTCTGGTTGCATTAATGTCCCTTCGTCTGTGTATTTTCAGATTAACCAAAGTAAATTAAAATTAGTTGCTGTAACTTTGGAAGGGTGTTTTTTTTTATACATGTGTATTTTTTAACAGTTAATAAAATATTCCCCTTCTTCAGCTTTCGTGTCTTGAATCGCGAACATCATGCCTGGTAAAGGAATATATGAGAAAAATGAAACGTTTCAGTTTAATAAAACACCACTAGAGCAAGCGACAACCCCTAAACTACCTCCTCTCTGCAGCAAAATAGACTCATCCACACACTGCAGACATTAACCACACCCCTTCTCATGTTGCAGCAAAACACTCGACATCGTTTTTTTCTGTTATTTTCCCAGCATACACCTGGAAAAGTACAGTGACGAACGAAGATACAGATGGGAAATTAGATACTTTTCTAAGAGCTGAGTCTTTTGAACCTATTCTCTGGGATTGACATTTTTATTTGTTGATTTACTTTATTGATCTAAGTAGTTTTATAGAGCATGCATGTAAAAAGAGAGAGAACAAAACAGTATAAATAAAAACATAGAACATGTGTAGTATAGATTATATCTGACACTCTCTATGAATGTCATGCTTTTGAGGGATTTTTTAATACGGACTTGATTTAAAACTGGAAGTTATGGTTATGGCTAGCCAAACGAATACGTGAGTAAATAAAGGAATATCTTTAAATTAAATAAATATCTGAATCGACTAATGTTAAAATGTCGCGTGAATGAAAACTCGAAATGAAGCAGAACAGTTCAGATTAACAATTTCTTTATGAACATTGCATTCAAATCTAAAAAAGGAAGAAATTAGACACATATGTAGTTGATAAGACCATTTAGATGGGTTAGTTCCCTACAGTTTTTATATTTGATGTCACCCACTAAAATGTTGAAATATATAAAGTATGCACTGGCATGTAAATCCAGCTGAAACGGTACATCATTTAATTTTAAAGCAGCCTCCTATGTCAGTCTAGCATGCAAAAACTACCACTAAATTGTCTTTCAGTTGGATTTCAATTGATCCGATCGTTTACGGATGGCGCATGAGCAGATGACAACAACAAAACAGACTAAGAGGGTGTTAGCGTAGTTAGCTAACGACTCCTGAGATAAACAACTGGTGGTTTCGTCTGGCGTGTCACACCTTCAATGCCCAGTATTAGACATTTGCTCTCTTTTTCCCCCCAGCAATATGTTTTAATCTGTTTAACCATGGTTCCCAGTTATCCCAGTGCAGCTCACGTTAGCTAGGCGGCTCGCTAAGCTAGCTCTATGTCTGCCAAGCTAAAACTGGTTAGCTAGCTAGCTCGGTTGCTATTAGCTCGTTGGCTAGCTAGCTCGAACGGTCGAAGTGGAGACCCAAGAACGGGGAGATGCGAGCGAAGTGAGGTGAGGCCAATGAATGCGTTTATTTTGTTCATGCAATGTGGAATCTTGTCGTTACACCAATATGTGTCTGAACGGGTGCCGCTGGCTTTTTCCGGGGTGATAATCTCACTACGTTTGTCAAATTCATCGACGTTAGAAACGTCTGTCGGGACAGCTGTGTTAGCCGAGAGCCAGTCAGCGGGGGGTTGTTATTGAGCAGCTAACTAGCTCGCGACCGACTGCTTTATGCCACTGTAACCATGACTAACTGGAGGCCCCGGGGGTTAAGTGCCCTCGGTTAGTTAACCACACACAGCCGTGAGTTTTCCCCGTAATGATTCGAGGCCCGCAAACGGTTATTGACGGCAATCAGCTAACGTTTCATCTTCACAGTCTGTGGCAGAAACTCAGCTGGTAAACATCAACAGTTAACAGTTAAGCTAGCTCTGTTTTTATTACATCTTTCACTTGGTTGTTTGTGATCTCATTTCTCCAGATAAAATGTGTCCACTTCTTCTGTCAGTTTTGGAAAGTTTGCCTTTTACATTACATCAGACCAACATGTAAATGGGGCATCTTGCATATTATTAAACAGCGTCCAGTAACCAAAGAGTGGTGACTCAGGTAGTGAGATAGTTATACAGTAGACAGGAAGTTACCTGTGCCTTACATGATGGGGTAGAAGAGGATGACATGTTGACCTTTTGTTAAAGCCTATAATAAAGGATCTAATGATGCAGACTCTAATAATAATACCCATATGTACATATGATTATATATGTATCAATTAGCTTTATTGTGTTGTGGTTTGAGTAAATGGTACCATCCCCTCTCACCAGAACATTACATGTAATTATAATAAGGAAACAATAATCAAATGTAAAGATTATCAAATATCTCATGTTCATGTTTGTGGGTTTTTTTCACAGGTTGGCCTTGAAGATAGGCAAACGCGAAGAGAGGGAGATTCAACATGAAGTTGTATGTGTTCCAGGTCAACAATGGCAGCACATTGACATTTGACACTGATCTTGCTGTCCAAACGTAAGAAGCTGGCATTTCACCAATATTAGTGAGAAATAGTGGTCAGAATATCTTGGTTTCTTTGTGATCTAAATAAAGTCTTTCTTTTTGTTTCAGTGTACTGGAGCTTAAACATGCCATCCAAGCCAAATATAAGGTTGCAGTTCAACATCAAGTCCTTGTTGTCAATGGAGGGGAATGTATGGCTGCAGAGAGGCGGGTCTGCAGCTACAGTGCTGGCACTGTACGTTTTTAATTTATTGTCTGCGTTTTATGTGGCTTAAAAGTGTCAAGGGTTGCATTTGTGACAAACATTACTAATGTTTTTTACGCTTCATCTTCAGGAAACCAACCCCATATTCCTGTTCAACAAAGAGATGATCTTGTGTGACCGGGATCCAACGATCCCCAAAACCACCTTCTCGATTGAGAGTGAGATTCAGGTTAAAGTAGAGGAGTCTCTACTGATGCCAGCGGTCTTTCACACTGTTGCCTCGCGAACACAACTTGCTCTGGTAGTTACCTATTAATTTTTTCATTTTTAAAAGCTGCCTGTCATATGCACCTTTTATGAGATGTACTCATATAATCATTGTATCCAATCCGTTTGGATTTAGATAGAATGCTCCTAACTTGTCCTGACTGTATTTGTTCCCTGTGCAGGAAATGTTTGAAGTTGCCAAGAAACTTTGCTCTTTCTGTGAACGGTTGGTTCACGATGAACACATGCAACACCAAGGCTGGGCTGCCATCATGGCTAATCTGGACGACTGCACTTTGTCTTATCAAAAGTTGCTCGTCAAATTTGACACTTCGTACACAAACTATCAACATGACCTGGAGGAAATTAAGATCAAACTCTCAAAGTAAGTGCTGGCACAGAGAACATTCTTTTTCATAAAGTTATCCAAACATTTTAAATTTTAAATTTCAAGTGCTGTATGCTTAGTAATTACTGCACATTGCCTTTGTTGACATGGTCAATATTTAGACTTATTTGATCACAGTCTTAGCTCAATTAAATAACTGAAGTAACAGTAAATGAATCCAAGTTCTAATGTATTTATGCTAAAAGGAAATGAGCCTGATGAAGTTGATCTCTTATCGACTTTGTGTTTACGATTGCAGGTTAGGGACATCGGTTTCTGTAATGGCGAGGATACCTCTGCTGGAATGTTTGACAAGACACAGTTACAGAGAGAGCATGGAGAAGTCAAGTCCGACCCCGGGGAAGGATTCGGACGAGACGGAAGGAGAAAAATCCACGGACTCTGTGCTCCGCGGCACCGATGCACAACGGCCCTCCAAGTCGTCAGCCTCCTCCCCGGCTTCTGGGAGGGCCACGTGTGAGCCACCTGGCAACCAGGAAACAAAAAAAATGACTGACAGCGGTGGGCTGAGAGCTGCACTTCTAGACGATGACGACGACGATGACGATGACGACGACGATGACGAGGATGATGATGATGACGACGACGATTCTCCAGAGTTCACCAACCCGTCCTGCTTCAATGTCACACTATTGGACTGGATCAATGTGCAAGACCGACCCAATGATGTGGAATCGGTTGTGAGGAAATGCTTTGACTCCATCAATAGGGTTAGTCACACATGATGTATGAATGGACAACGTCAAGAAAGTGTTTCTAAATTTGCAGTGATTGCGGTGGCAAAAGAATCACAAGTCTTTTCCATGAATTCTTGTTTCTTTCAGCTCGACCCTCGTATTATTCAACCCTTCCTGACAGATTGTCGCGACACAATTTCCAAGCTAGATAATCAAAACATGAAAGCCATCAAGGGGCTCGAGGACCGGTTGTACGCTCTAGACCAAATGATTGCAAGCTGTAAGAAGTTGGTGAATGAACAGAAAGAACTTGCTCAGGTTCGTAAAGTAAAGAGATGAACACTTATCAAGTTATTGTCTCGGTATTTAATTAAGTGCTCACTCATTATATCACTTGCAGGGATTTCTGGCCAATCAGAAGCGGGCTGAAAACCTGAAGGATACGTCTGTGCTGCCTGATTTGTGTCTGAGTCACACCAACCAGCTGATGATCATGCTGAACAACCACAGGAAGCTGCTTGACATTAAAAAGAAGTGCACCACTGCCAAACAAGAACTTGCAAACAACCTTCAAGTCCGACTTAAGTAAAACTGAAAACCACTTCTTCCCCAAAGTGTTTGTTAGCTCACTGCTTTCTGCACACAGTGCTGTTGGCTTGTTCTATTGACTTTAGGAATACTGGTTTTAAACACAAAGTCAAGAGAATCATTGTCTGCAACTCTTAACTGTGCTCGTGGTTTTGCGTTAGATGGTGCTGCTACGTGATGCTTCATGCGGACCAGGATGGGGAGAAGCTTCAGGCTCTACTCAGACTTCTGACGGAGCTAATAGAAAGAGTGAGGGTGGTAGATGCCCTCAGCACTGTGCCCCAGATGTACTGCTTGGCGGTGGTTGAAGTCGTCCGGCGGAAAATGTTCATGCGCCACTACAGAGAGGTCAGTGCTGCATGCTGTTATTGGATAGTCATCATTCTGTAGCTTTCTGGCGTATTTTAGCGCAGAGCACAGCATTTACATGGTTCGCCAGTTTTTCTCTGTAGTCTTTGCCACCACAATGAAAAAAGAAGAGCCTATTGTGTTGTTGGACACAATTTGTTTACTTATTTTCAAGTGTTGGAGGGAATACTTGTTTTTCAGTGGGCTTACTCTGCAATATTGAACATTCTTAAAGTAGTAACAAAATGTGAAAATATGCCAAATAAACTGGCATTGCAGTCCTGTATCATTTCCAAAGGAAACTGGTCTTAATGCCCTTATTATATATGGGGCATTGTATGTAGCAGACTCATGAAGGACTAGGAGGCTTTGGGAGTTTCACTACTGTGGGAACTCCGATTGCTTTAGTGTAAGGCTAAAACTTAACAGCCCTTTTTTAATCTCCTGCGTATAATTAATCAACTCATAATTACTTCTGTCCTTCCTCATCGTATAGCTGTGTGTAAATGTACAGTAAGAGTGGGAAATAATCGGATGGCCATAATGGAATTGATTTAGCTCATATTTGGCGTCTTCTATCGAGTAGATGCAACAGGAAGCCACTCCTGTTGCATCGAGTGGACATCGATTATTACTTTGTTGTTGTAAAATCCTTAATATCACTCTTTTCAGTGGGCTTACGCGCTCGTGAAGGACGGGAAACGACTGTACGAGGCGGAGAAGTTCAAAAGAGAATCCTTTGGTAAACTCTTCAGTGAGTGTCTTTTTGAAATCGGCTGGTTTGAGTTGTCACTGTGGAGCGCGGCGTGCCTTTTGAAGTGACACAGATGCCAACCGAGATCAGGGGTTTGATCTATTTGTGTCTTTTCAGGGAAGTCTTTCCTCAGGAATCGTTTGTTTAGAGGACTCGATTCATGGCCTCCAACATCGTTTTGTGTAAGTTACAATGTTATCAGCGGTTGGTTTTCAATGTGTATATTATTTCTACAGTATTTTAAGGGGTCCCTTCTTTTATTCATAGACACGAAAGCCCAGAAGGTTTGACGACGAGCTTCCCGACATCTCCCTTGACGACCTGCAGTACTTGAAATCTTGTTGTCCTCTAGAGGTGCAGCCGTTCCTGATGTAAGTCACCGTCCCCGGTTATTGAAATGTTTTTTTTAACGCTACCAGAACTCTCCTACGATATGGCTGATGAAAACCTACATTTGGAGGTTTGTGTCCATTGCTTTGGCGCTCGATCCTGTGGTTGGGATTCTGTCCTGACTCGTTCAGACCCTCTGCCACAGATTTTCCCAGTTTTGAATTCTGTCCTTAACGTTATCATATTTTTCCGCAGGGTTCCCACGATGTGTGACTTCGAGCCCTTAAATCGCCACGTAGAGACGCTTCACAGGCTGGTCCAAGCGGCACAGAGTGTGGACGAGATGTCTCAAACTATTACTGAGCTGCTAAGTGAACAACGGGTAATAACCGCTTGATTAATGTTTTGTGTTATTAAGCACAAATGCAGATACGCTTGTTACTGTTTTTTTTTGTTTTTTGTGTTGCTTTTCTCATGCATTTATGTTGAAAGTATTTCCCTTCTCTCCCGCTCCCTTCCTCTCTTTTGTCTTTGAAGATATCCTTTAGTCAGAGATCCAGCATGTTGACCCCACAGTCTGGAAGCGTACCTGGGACCACGACGCCGAGGTCCTCCAAAACCCCGTCCTCCCTGAGCCTGCAGGGGCCCAGCTGCCAGCCACTGCTTGTTCCCGTCCCAGCACCGCTAGAGGACCTATCCCCAGACAGCATCGACGCGCAAACATTTGACTTTGAAACGATCGGCCACCCCAACATGGACCCAGTCCTGCAGCAGGGCTCCCTCGACTTGGATTCTCTAGCAGAGAGCCCCGAGTCCGACTTCATGTCTGCTGTCAACGAGTTTGTGATCGAAGAGAACTTGACCTCTCCGAACCCCATCAGTGACCCCGTTAGCCCTGAGATGATGGTGGAGTCGCTGTATTCGTCGGTCATTAACGCCATTGACAACAAGCGCATGCAGGACACCACGATACTCGAGAGGGAGAACTCGAGGATCACTGTGCTAAAACAAGTGATCGAGAAGTACCGATCTGCTGCAGAGGAGTCCCATTCGAACTTCAGAAGCGTGAAGGACGATCTCCATCACTTGAGAGGCATGGTTTTAAAAGAACAGCACGACTTTGGCTTTGTTTTGAGAAATTTGACCACGGAGGTGAGCAACATTGTGGACAGCATCTGCCAAACCCAGAAACTGGAACTGAAGGAGCAGCATCAAAGTGAGCTTCTCTCCCTTCGGCAGGAGCTTGAGAAGCAGGTTCAGACACTGACGGAGGAAAACCAAGTGAACCAGAATATCGTTCGGGACGTCCAGCGCGCAATGCTGGAGCTGGAGGGACTCATGGAGCGCAAAGAGAAAGAGCTCACTCAGCTCGAGAGTGAGAAAGAGCGATGTGCCCAAACGGAGGGTAACCAGACGGAGAGGATCAAAAGCCTCGAGCAGATGATGAGCGATCAAACCGAGGAGATCAAGACCCTCTCGACTTCAAGAGACTCCCTGACCAGCCAGCTTGAAAATCTCCACTTTGAGATCGAACGTAGCCAGCAGAAGATCCGGCAGGAGTTGGAAGATGTCGAGCGGTCTCACTTAAAAGAGATGGAGGACAAAATGAAGCGAGAGCACACGGCGAATCTGGAGACCCTCGCCAAGGTCAACCAGGAGGCTCTGGAACACCTGGCGGCCGAAAACAGTGCAACGTCAAGCGAGGCGGCTGAACGCCACGCCGCTGCACTCCAAGAGAAGGAAAACCACACGAAGGACCTGGAGGCTCGGGTTACCGAGCTCGCAGAACTCCGCTGCAAAGTGGAGGTGGAGTTGGCCTTCAAAGAGTCCGAGACGGAAGAGTTGAGGCTCTTATTTGAGGAGGCCAAGGCGCAGCAGGCCGAGACCGTGAAGGCCCAGGTCGAGGCCGCGACCGAAGTCCTGAGCGAAGAGCTGGCCGACGTCAAAAAACAGCTTCATGTCAAAAACGAGGAGTATGAAGTGGACCTCGCGGAGCTGAGGAGTCTCATGAGGCTCGAGAAGGACCACTGCATCTCGGAGCTGGTGGACGCGCACGAGGACGAGGCCATCTTGTTACGGAACGAGCTCATCTCCCTGCAGCGGCAGGTCCGGGAGGCCGATGAGAACCACGCCGAGCAGCAGCAGAAGCTTGAGCAAGCGGGGGCCCTGAACGAAGAAAAAGAAGAGCGCTTCCGGAGTTTCCAGGAACTGGAGCAAGAATTGAGGACTGCTATCGACGATTTGCAGGCAGACAACGACCTGCTCTCCAAAAAGATAGAGCAGGACAGACAGGCAACCGAGACAGATTTAGGAAAAGAGTTGACCTCCAAAGTTGCGTCGCCAGATGCTTTGAACGAGTTGGAGCAGCAGAAGAAGGACATGGAGAAGAGGCTGCTCGACAAAATTAGACAACTTGAGGATGAGCTCCACGGGCGACGATCCTCAAAAAGGTGAATGTTTGATCACATAACGACATCTAGCTTTTTCTTTCTGTAGTTTGGAGCCCACTCCTAAACAACGTTAACCCCATTGTAGTTTGTCGTCTTTCGCCGTGTGTTCTCGTGTGTCCACGTCACGTAATGTCTTTCGTTGGCATTAAACTCGATTGCGTTGCCTCTCCCAGTGACGAAGGGTTGCCGCTGCACGCCGAGGGCCGCGCAGACGCCGGAGCGCCTCTGTCTCTGGACTCGGCGCTGCAGGAGCGGCTGCAGCAGGAGAGGGCCTGCCTGCAGTCCCAGATGGACCTCCTGGAGAAGAAGAAGAACGAGGAGATGCAGAACCTCAAGACGTCGCTAATCGCGGAGCAGCAGGTTTGTGTGACTAGGCAGGAAGCGCTACGTCTCATAACGATGAAGGAGGGTTATTCTCCTAATAATGGCAAACATTGAATACGTGCATGTCGTGTAGTGTGGATGCTTAATAACGGGAGAACTTACTTTGTGAAAGCGTACATTTTTTTATAGATATTGACACCGTCACAGCAGAAAGATTTATTTACAAATTACTTACTCATAAGTTGTCTTTTTTCATTTTTCTTATGATTTGTATACCTGTTATTGAGGTTATTGGACCTCTCCATGTTGCCCCACCCATCATAGTTTAAGCTAACAAGAAGTTGTGCACAACATATCGCATAATCAAGCTGAACTTATTGTCATTTGAAACATCAGTGGAGCTCACATAATTTCATTTCATTTGGGCTTTTTTTTTTTTTCTTCAGTAACTGGGTATAAATACACGATGAAGAGATAGGACATGGAACAATACAAGCAAAAAACAAAAATCAAAATCAAACGGAACATTAAAAAAAATCAACAAAAACAATCGCAACTCCCATGGCTGCAAGCGGATCTGCATTGTTAGAAATTAGCAATTAAAAGGCATCGTCTCCCATCGTTTGTGCTTTTTTTCGTATAAATTCCCCGCAGTTACCAAAATGATTGTTAACCTCGTTAAAACACAATGTTTTTTTTGGGGGGGGGGGTTTCTCTAGACTAATTTCAACACTGTTCTGACCCGAGAGAAGCTGAAGAAAGAGCAGATCATCAATGAGCTGACGGAGAAGTGGCGGACAGTTACCCAGCAGCAGGAGAAGGACAAAGGTGACACAACAAAAAAAACATCATAAAGATCTATTAACTTAAATTTAAAGTTGATGCCTTAACACAATGTAATGTAATCTTGTCGAAATGTTCAGCCACTCTGGTTTTTCACCTTCTTATTCACCCGAAACTCGTTGCAGCTCTGATCGAGACGCTCTCCGAGGACCGAGCCAGCGTCATGCAGGAGAAGAAGCACCTGGAGGAGGAGCTGAACCGCCTGCGCGGCGCCGCGCTGGTGTCGTCCGCCTTCTTCTCGCCTCGCCCGTCGTCGGGTCGGGAGACGTCAGAAGCCGGAGCGCCGCCGGTCGCCGGGGCCTTTTCCTGCGAGCCCGAAGCCGACCGACTGGCCTCTGTGGCGGCCATTCCCGACGACGAGCAGGTGGATTCAGCTGCGGAGGCCAGCATGGTGACGGTCCAGTAAGCGTCTTTTCTCTAAAAGAAAAAAAATTAATATTATGTTGGGAAGAAATCCGATCACATTTAGCCATTGCTTCACTTCTTATTTTTGAATACTGAAGGTTGAAGGGTTGAAGGTTTCTTTGGTGAGAGAGTTTCAACAGATCACAGAAAGGAAATTCTGTGTAGACGAGAAGCTCACTTCTTTCTTTTCTTATCACCTTTGGACTTTGGTTTTAAACACACACACACACACACACACACACACACACACACACACACACACTCACACAGTTTTAATTTCCATTCAATCTAATCAGAGGTGAACGCCACTGACTAACAACAATGAGTCCTCGTCTTCAGTAACATTTTCGTCTAATACTTTGCTGCCTTGTCATTTTTCTTGATCTAAACAACTGCAAAAAAAATAATTAGAAAATATTCTTATACTTTGTCTATTCAGAGGTTAAGAATATATTTTCTGTTTGCTTTTACAAGAAATTAGTTTATTAAGTCCAAACTAATGATGGCACATTTACATATACGAGCTTGAAAATTAGATTCCTGTACTTTAACATAATATTGTGCTGGGTAAAGAATGCATAATAAAGTTTGTTATACACAAGTATACAGCAAACTTGTGGTGGCCAGCCACTGACAGAAAGGGACTTTGCGTTATTGAAGAAAAGAAGAAGAAATTAAGAGGACATCGCGTAAAATATCCCAAAAAATGGATGGACAGAAAGGACATTTGACTTGGAAAAGGAGGCAGGCAGGCTAGGATCAGACAGTGTAAGTTCTCCATTCATCACTTTTTAGATCAAGAACTATTAAATATTGAGACAAGAAATGAGAACCAATTCACATGTTGATACATTTAAATGTTCTACACAATACATACAGTCTTTCCAGAAGATATAAATCATATAATCTGATGTTTTTTTTCTGTCTTGCAGTGACATCGTCCTGATGTCCGAGGAGAAGCAGCGGATCCTCTTGCTCGAGAGGGTAAATAGAACCGCCGTATTCTTCACATTTGCATTTGATAGCGCAAAGATGCCATTTTTTTTTCTGGATGCCTCTTATCTGTTTAATCTGATATATGTTTCAGACTTTACACATGAAGGAAGAAGAAAACAAGCGCCTCAGTCAAAGACTGGTCAGTTATTTAATATTATCTCTATGGGCTATGTAACACCTGCTCCACTGGGTGGCAGTAGCATCAAAGAGTGAAATCCTGACCCAGGAGGCCAAAGAGCTCAGCGAAGAAAAAACAAACATTTTTTGAATGGAAGAGTGACATTTAGAGTGAGGAGAGGGATGAATTTGAGTGGAATGCTAAAAAAAAAAGTATATCAAAAATAATAATAATTTTAAATCAAGCCTGAATTTGCATGATTTACAAATAGGATCACGTTTAAATGTATAGAGTATAATGCAGTACATTGGTTATGAATGCTAATAATACGAGTTGCTAAGCCTCTTTCTCGCCCAATGAGTCAAATGTTCAAAGTCATCAATGGTCGTCATTGGCAACCCTTCAGTGTAATAACGCGTGTTAAACGTTTTCCTGATTCTCTTCCCTCCTAGATGTCTCAGAGCATGTCGTCTGTGTCGTCACGGCACTCGGACAAGATCGCCATCAGAGAGTAAGTGGATATGAAAACACGTGTCCTCGCTGTATTTGTTTGTTTTTGACGTTACTAGTTTGTAAAAAGTCTTTGTAATCATCCTGTTGTGTGTGTGTTTTTTTTCTTCTTCAGTTTCCAGGTAGGCGATTTGGTTCTTATCATCCTGGATGAACGGCACGACAACTACGTGCTGTTCACGGTGGGTCCGACCCTCTACTTCCTGCACTCGGAGTCTCTCACCGCTCTGGACCTCAAACCAGGTCAGCCACTGCAGTTTTGGACATTTTTGGGATTTCTTCCATTTTACCGTCGTCAAAAGTGATACGTTTGCCTGATTTCACATGTACGACATGAATGGATGTATAACAGAATGTAGGCGTCATCTTAAAAAGCTTCTTCACACACACACACACACACACACACACACACACGGGGATTTATTTGTGGTTTACTGAGTGTTTGCTTTAACAAGCCTGTTTTGTTTATTGTTCAGCAACGGGGACCTCAAGACGGCCGTGGGTACTTGGAAAGGTGATGGAGAAGGAATATTGCCAGGCGAAAAAGGTACTGAATTTGACAAAAGTTCTGTAGTGTGTGTGTGTAAGAATCAATAAACTTGCATAACTGAAGTGTGGACCTTGAAATCTAATCTTTTCTTCTTTTTGGATTTATTCGTCGTCTGCGTTTCACCTTTTCATTTGTCTCACGAAAGCTTCCTTTTCCTTGTCTCCTTCCCTAGGCGCAGAACAGGTTCAAGGTTCCTCTGGGAACCAAGTTCTACCGAGTGAAAGCTGTTCCATGGAACAGAAAAGTATAACGGCCAAGTAATGAGCTAAATATGTATATTTATATCGCTTAATCTTTGAACGGGAACCTTCGCATCATAATTCATAACTTGAGAATCGAAAAAATAAGACCGTAACAATGTAAAGAATTTTAAAATAGTCGTCGTGCTATTTTTGGTTCAATATCCCCCACCTGCTATCACATTTTTTGTTTTCTTTTAAACCCAGATAAGTTATTGTGGACCAAATGCTATTAACTTTATTAGGGCACTGCTCTAAACACTGGCATTATTCTATCTGACCTGTGTGTAAAATTGAACAAAATTTGGATGTTAAATATTAGTTCTCACTATCAGCATTTGTCCTCTTGTGGAAAAATACTGTGTCATTATCAACATAATTACATTAAAAAAAAAAAAATACATTTATTATAAATGTTTATGGAGGAATGTTCGCGGCATGCATATTGATATATTTTCTTTTGATTTCACTTATCCAGATAAATGTCGTAGTTGGAAACGTAGTTAATGCTGTTTGTCACTCACAAAGCAGTGTGGCCCTCCGTCAATACTGAAATGTACATTATGGCCGACTTATGGAAAACGGTCTTCTTCTGCAATCCTTGAAATGCACTTTCAAAAAAAAAAACTAGAAATAAAAAAAAAAAAAACTACGCTTTTTTTTTTTTTTTTTTTGATTTTGGAAAAAGGGAAGTTTTAATCAGACCTGAGTGAATATATCGGCGCAGACTTCTCACTATCGTAGAATATTGATACGTAGAAAGGAAAAACTTTGTGACTGTGTTTCATTTATCGGACGACATTGTACATTACCCATCAAAATCACACATGTAACAAGACATGACTGTATTGTAAAAGATAGAGTTTTGGAAAACAATAAAGGATTGATCCCAAATATACTCTGCTGGGGTTTTTAAAAAAATATATTTTGGGCCAAGTATCGTTCCATATTTGAGAATATGTAATGCTAAAAAAAACAAAGCTTTATAATCATTAAGGGGTACAAAGTTTTCCCGGATTAATAGGCTAAAATTGAACGTTTGCTAATTCACCTGCTGATATTTCAGAAACCATTGTCTTCAAACTTGTTGTTATAACAATAAAATAAAACACCGTAGTTGACTTTTTGGACGTATATGATAAAACATTAAAAAAAAAAAAAAAAAAAGCTTTTTAATGATGCTTTAAAAAAAAAATTATCAGGGGGGGGGGTTCAGGAGTCAATGTGGAATAGCACAGTATAGTGTATTCATTTGATTTAGCGTTTTTCCTTTTGTGGAAACATTAATGTTGGCACGCTGCTGCAGGGAAACAGACTTCAAAAAAAAAAAAAAGAAAAGGGGGCTTCAAATCGCGGGCCCAAGAACGATGCGGCCCTCATGGAGAAGGAAGCCCACCAACATCACTTTCCCAGTTCACAGCGGGGAGCATAGCAGCTCTCTGCCGAGCACTCCCTTACCATGTGGGTCTAGGGGTGTTTTAACAATGTTTAGCTCTATTTTCTCCATTTAGCATAAGCCCGTTGTCACATTTTGGATGGCTCCTTCATAAATTGATGGTGTGATTCCTACAATTTTCGGGACAGGCCTGAATGACAAAATATGCAACACAACATTCGATACCGAGGTGGCTGGCAAGCACCGACCATGTGCACTGGACAGGCTCTTAGTGTAAATGTTTACAACCCCCCACTGAGCTCAGTGCTGCTGGGAGTCACTCCCATCAGGCTGAATGGGATTTAGCATTGCCATGTGGAGTCTAGCTCCCTCCACCAATAAAACTGCCTTTGACTCGCTGGCAAAGTTATTTCTATAACACTCGACTACATATCTTTACGATCATTAAAAACTAGCCGTCGTTTTAAAACTGGATGCCCAGCAGGCTCACGACGAGGTCCCGATCTCGTCGTGATGTTTATTCTTTTACGATTTAATTTGACGGGGAAAGTAACACTTGTGAAAAGTGGGGGTTTTCTTTGCACACACACACACAAAAAAATCTTTAAATACAAACTGAATATATGTTACGTACGTTTTACTTTGGGTTGAACCACATGTAGCGTACATAGACACCACATCGTTATACTCGAAAGGCTTTATTACGATTGAATTTGGGTAATATGTGTACATGTTTACATGTGTACGTCTGCGTTGAGTTAGACAATATCAAATTACACATTATATTAAAAAAAATATATATAGAGAGAGAGTTGATAGTATTGAGGACTGTAAGACTTTCTTTTTTTTACTTAATAGACTTTATTACCTCACAAAAGACAATTAAAATGAATCTCCTTACTCACTATCTATGCAAAAAGTTCAAAAAGTAACCCGAAGCATAAATTCATCACAAACGTACTCCCAATAATTGTATATAAAGACAGGTATCTCAATGCAGCTTTCAAATGCCATCAGCTGAAATCCAAAGACACATTAGAATGGCTTTTCTTTGCCTGTCAACACATGCCGGAGGCAGTAAATTAAGGTTTAGATGAGCAAATGTGAAATATCCCCCCCCCCCCCCCCCCCCCCCCCCAAAAAAAAAAAAAACGAACGTCAGGGACCACGCAGTCTCAGATCTCGCCCTTTGTCACCGATATCCTCCGTATTTGAAGATAATACGCAAGTTGTATTAGATTTTTTTCTTTTTTTTCTCCCCCCCCCCAATATCTCTCGACGCTGTACGAGATAGACGGAGCTGCGAATAAACAAGCATTATTTGCAGGGGCAAATATATGCATGAACTTCAAAATGATGGATAAATGAAAATAAAAAAAACAGGGGGGTGGGGGGGGGGGGGGAAGCCTTAACATAACATTTATATTTGTTTGTTTTTTTTCGTGGAAAAAAAATAAATAAAAAGAAAATCTAAATGGAACGAGTGTGTTGGAAGAAGAGCCAAGAGGCATTAAGGCTGAAACTGCAAACCAAGGAGTAAATCGACTTAATGCCATCACATTTCCACCCTATTCATGCCTAAGAAAAGGGTTATGGAAAGAGATTAGGTTACATATCTGCTGTCAGGGACTGAAGAGACCAAGGAGAGAACTTCACCTAAACAGAATGATGATCAAACAGACATGCTTTAACAGACATGCTTCATAATCTCATCCCGTATTGTCTCCTCTCTGCCTTGACTACAGGTTCAGAAGGAAAATCTTAGACAGGGGCAGATTAAATGTGTGATGAAATGTCTGCGAAATATGTGAGAACGCGCAATATATAAAGATGGGTTTGATTTTTCTACCCACATGACGAGCATAATCACTATTAGTAACACATATCCACATAAATATGATAATTCAACATTTTAAACACATTTATTGGGTTCATATTGGAAATCATCACCATCTGATGGCATAGTTTTATGGATAATTACCGCCAAAGAGATAATGCAGCATATGAAAGGAAGGCTTTGAGGCTTCTCCACTCACTGGGAGGAGAGTGCGTAGGTTTAGTTGTGCACATCTTGAGCTGTACCCAAAAGGCAAATATGGGGGGGGGGGGGGGGTAAAAAGTTGGGTGACGAGCATCCAGGCGCGCGGTTAACGAGATTGCATCTGAAGTGTATAAACTATAAACTACGTAATTTAAAAAAATATATATATCTTTTCACATTAAGTTCAATTCCATCGGTAATCCTTCCAAATATAGATAGAACTATTGCATTTTCAGTTGGGAAAATAATTATTCAAATACCCTATAGTGCAAATCCCATTAATATAGCGCATGACAGTTTTTAAAATTTTTTTATTCCCTCACAAAAACAAAAAACGGATAAGAATCCAGTAAATCTGTTGTCTTGTTGTCTTGTTTCTTCCCCCCCCCCCCCCCCCCCCCCCCGTTAATGCCCGCTCGCTGACAAAGTAAATAATCAATACGAATAGTTTTCCAAAGTGTCTGAAAATAGACAGGCGATTTAAACTGTAACGAACAGCCGTGCAGTTTCTCCAGCTGCAGTGCAGTGTTGAGGAAATGACACCAGCTTTGATGGGTTGTATAGCTTTTGAGATGAGCCTCTTTATGCCGCTTGCAGTTCCATTATGGCTTTGTTGGAAAGCTTGTTTACCTGCTGATAACATACACTGGTGGATTCAGGAGCACCGATCCAAAAATCTGCTGCCAAAGTCACTCAAGTCTCATTGTACTGCGGGAGGAGAAGAATTAAATGTTTATGCGGAAGGGGAATGCAAATGCTAAATGTGAAATCAAACTATGGGACCAATAAGGGATCAGAATAACTTTGCCAGGTTTTTTTTTTTTGTTTGTATTTTTAGCCCAGTTGCAATGCTAGCTTTGTGGAACACTCTTCATTTTAGCCCCTGTGCATCTGTGGGCTTAGGGTTTTTTTTTTTTTTTTTTTGTACTCTGCTCCAATTTTACAACAAAAATGTTCAAACTGTAGGTTATTTATTTCTCCAAAAAAAAACGGGTCGAGGACAACGTAATCTGATTCGATCGTGCGCTGCGTATTACTTTAATTAAAGTGGAATAACCTGCCCAAATAGCTGCTTCGCGGTGCCGTTTTTGCCTCTGATAATGTTCAATATCAAATAACCAGCAGATCAAAATCAAATCTCATCGTTGGACATCACTTGAATATATATTTTTTTTTTGGATTACACTGTTAGAAAAGCTATGGTCTCGGGTCAAAGGAAGAGCCCCTTGGTTTGCATATTAAAGAGGATTTGGTAGACCTCTGTTAGCCGTGCATCCCCGTGCAGGCAGGTCTCCAGGGGGCCAGCAGGGCCCCACAGACGGGCGACTAGGGGGCCAGGTGACCCTGTCTCTGAGGTTAGCAGGAAACACTAAAGAGGGATGGGCAGGGAGCTGAGGAGCCACTGAGTGCGAGTGTGCGAGGCTGGTGATGGCAGCTGTCAATGGTTTGGAAGGAGAAGCAGACAGATTGTGCGTTCTGTTGGTGCAGCCAGTTCGCCACCTGGCAGGCTTTTCCTTGTTAGAACTTCTTGCTGTTTCTGTTCTCATCAGAGAAATGTTTTTTCCTCTTATCCCTCCGTGTTCAGGGGGAAGTTAAATTTGTCAAAAAATGTTTAAAGATGCAAAAAAAACAACAAAAAAACGAACGCTGTGCATTGTGCAGAACTGCTGCTTTTATTTGTATTTTTAATTTCTTTTTTAAAGGCGATGTATTTATGAATGTAAACCTGCGTAATTAAAATAAAAAAATAAAAAATGAACTAAATACAGATCTAGGAAGAGGGTATGCGTTGTGAGTGTTGACCTTGCGCGACATTATTTAACTGTGTTTGTAAGAAAAGGGTTGTGTGTGTGTGTGTGTGTGTGTGTGTGTGGGGGGGGGGGTTTAAGGGGCAGGATTTACTTACGAAAAAAATAATCTGTAACTTTCAAATCCCATCATAGCCGTAAATACTGCTCCGTGTTGTTCACTTGTTAAAAAGAAACGCAAACGTAAACCATGAACAGCTTAAAAAGTACATTTAAAAATCAAATGTTGGCAGTCAGTCCTTGTTCCAACAGGATTAAAAAAAAAAATTAAAAAAAAAGTCTTTCATTTGATATAAATATATGCAAAGAGAGTGGTGTGGTGATCTGGGTGCCAGAGGTGGTGCTTTACTCTGGATATTCTGGCTTGGGCCTGTAAGGGACATAAATTAACATGAATTAACACATGCATGCAATAAGAAAATAATTAATTCAAGTTATCAGTCACCTCTTCCATTCCAGGAATCTGATTGACAAGATAAAGTAATGTGCAAACTGCTTTTCAAAGCTAACAGCCTGGAGCACCCCTCCTATTAGTTAGTCATTCCCTCAGTATCACACCCGGAATCTGTCATTTCACAATTTTCTCCTATAATGCATATGTGCCGCTCTCACCACTCCACTACAGCAACTGCCATCTAACAAGTTGACACAGAGAATGATACAATTCACGTCCAGTATTCAGTTCCATATACAAGCAAGCATCTGAGGCAGACGGGTCAAGAATATGGTACATGCTGTTCTCTCTCAAAAAATCGCTTTTTTTTTCCAGGACTCGAGATGAAGCTTCCCATGATATCCTTCAAACACCTTAGATGAGTTTTCTTTTTTTCTTTTATGATTTAAAAAGCACTCACCAGGTGTAAAATAAAAATCCGTATAAATGCAAATCACGCAATATTTTTAAACGTGTCTACTTTATCTAAATCTTACTGTCGTTTTTTTTCATTTTTTTTTCATTTTCATTTTAAAACCAGCAAGTGTCACTAAATGTGCATTCACATGTGGCGTGCGAGTAGTATTCACAGTAAGATCGGACTTGTTTGAAACAGTTACACTCCTCACGAAGCATGTTGCAAACGTGGTGCGAACGACTTGATACGGAGAGAAAGCGCTTGCCAATAAAAATGTATCTCGGAAATTATGACAAACCCAAGAATTTGTGCAGTTGTGCCAAGTTCCCAAGACTCACAATGTATGGGGAAAACCCTGGAGTGAGCTAATATATATATATATATATATATATATATATATATATATATATATATATATATATATATATATATATATATATATATAAGTTAAAGCCAGTCTATACTTGACGTTTGGATAAATAGGTAAATTAGCATAGCGATGCTATGTTAGCCAGTTTAGCTTGGCGCTAAAGTTTATCCAACATGTTTTTTTTTATGATACCTGTATTGTTTATGTTCAAACTGCCTTTTTTTTTTTTTACTGTTCTTAGAGCTTCCTTAGACTAATTTGATATAGTTTGGTTACAAAAGCTCTGGAGCTGACGACGTCTGGTTCAAGTTAAATAAAGCTAGCTAGTTAGCTAGCTAGCGTGTTAAAAACAGCTAGAAAGTAAGTTAGCTAGTTCGTAAGCTTGCACAAGCTACTTAGCAATAGAATTTATATTGGTGTCAAATTCAAATTAGCTTAATTGGCATTACATTTGTTGCCCATTTGTATCCTTAATTGTGCTCAAGTTTTAATTTCTGGGTCTTTGCTGGAATAACAAACTGAATGTGTGTCAAATGCTTCACAGAGCGAGGAGCTAATTTTAAGTGTTTGGTTTCCCCTGTGCACTGTTTTAATAATAATATTTAATACCGTTTCATGTTCCTGTGATGCCGAGGCAAGAGTGTAATTAGCTACTGTGAGTATTTTAGGGATTTGAATCAAAATCCATTTGATTGGATCGCCAAAAAACGTGGGCGGGCTTAAGATGTGGCCACACTGACTATGGCGCCACACACACACACACACACACACACACACACACCTCCAAGTTGCAGATTGATTGATAGATGTCATTATATTGTTGGTTGCAATCGGTTGGTATTAGCTTTTTTAATCACACATCATATTTAGTTTTACAGGAGAAGATGATTAAATTTTGGCATTGAATTATGAAAAAAAACATGTATTTTGTTAAATAGGAGCATGATATGACCGGGGATGTGAACTTAAAAGGCTTATAATGTCTTTTTTTTCTTCTCCTTTCTATTTCATCTCGACCATGAAGAGTATCACGTTGCTTTTAAATCAATTTGCAGAAGGTATGAGGTTATCAAAACTTCCCCGACATCTTTATGAAGCAAACCACCAAAGGGGGGGGGGGGGGGGCGGAACCACCCAAAAAAAAGCACACTTTTAGTCCAATTTGGGTAAAGAGAAGGGGAAAAAAAGGGAAAAAAAGCATCCAGAAGAGGATAGTGGTGCACAAAAGTTGTTCTGTTGCCCGTGAGCGTGGTGTCAGCCGGTCCCAGTCCCTGCGGCCCTTCACCGCGCACTGTGCGGGCCCCCCGACGGGGAAAACCGACCGCAGCCCGGGACATGGCCTCGTTTGTTCACGGTCCCCCCTCTCTGAAAAGAGTTATGCTGTCTGTTTTGAATGGACAGCGTTTTTCTTTGTGCGCTCGATCAAAACAGAGGGCAAAGTTAGTCAGCAAGTTGCAGGGCTTCTGCATTCTGATTCTTCAAGCCTCTGTTGTATGAAGTTCAGCACACTGTTTTGTACACTGTGTTTGACCCGAATGGCACGACGGAGGTAGGAACACTTTTTTTTTTTTTTTCTTCTTCTTCTTCTTCTTTCTTCCAAAACTACAAAATAGAAGGGAAAAAAAAGGGGGGTAGAATGTAAATTACGCTATCAAAAATATTCCTTGTTGGTGTTTTTTTTTTTTTTTTATGCCGTGGTACAAAACTCAACGCAATAACACACACACACACACACACACAAACACACACACGCGCACACACACAGAGGAAAATGACAGAGTGCGGTGTTGCTGAAATATTTATATGCTTTTATCTGATCTATTTCCTAACCACAAGGTATTTTGCCTGCGAATCCCTGGCACTTTTGATATTACCTGAAGGCAAATGGTATATAGATTTATACAAGTTATTTACAACAACAGCCAAGCCATTCCTCTGGAAACTAGGCTGCAGATCAAAGGATTGTTTTGATCTCTACTTAGCATATTTGTTTAACCTAGCCAGTGATTCTGAAAAGTGCACAAGCTTTTCGGTGATATGCAGAGCACCCTTTATCCGTCTTTTTCTTCTGTTAGCTCTGGATTTAAGTACTTTCTGTATTTAGGAGACAACTGGATTTGCCAGCTTTTGAAATTTAGTTGCCCACTGCTAGCAGTCTTGGCACTCAGAAATAGATAACTAGGTATGTTCCACTGCTAATCCTGATCGGCCTTGTAATAGTATTTGCGGACTGTACAGCACTCAATTAGGGCATAATGTGCTATTTTTATTTCCTTTAAGTTGGATTAAATGTGAGAAAAAAAACGTGTTTGTTTTTCTCCAGTTTGCATCTCCTGTTTACTGTGTGGGCACTTTGCAAAAGTATTGTTTTATACGGTTTCAATCAGCACCACTCTCTCCATACAGGATTGCAAAATGTCAGGAGGAAAAACAATGTCCAAAAAAAAACAACCGCTCTCTAAAAAAAAAAAAAAGATGCCAGGGCAATCAGGACATTTTTCTGGAATGCTTAAGAGAATGCATATGCACACAATGCCCTAATTCTCTCTTACTTTGGGGTTTTGGGAAAAAGATGAGCCCAGGTTTATTGAGAGCCAAAAAAAGGGGGCAGATGGCTCACAAGAGGGATAAACCTGGGAAGTCATGCTGTAAATGTGTTTTACAGAAAACAATGAAAGGAGCGGACAAAGCGATTGTGGCAAAGTCCTTTGGAAAATGGAAAAGCAGCTCTCTAAGGTCCAGGACCATGGAGAAGCCGGATGAGCCGTCCGAGGAGAGTAAGGAGGAGAGCCCGTCCAACTGCACCTGTGAAGCCCCCCAACTCGGCAAGAAACCAGTCGGTAAAAGTACCGTATCTTCTCGTTTGAAGTCCATTCGTGCTGCTGTGTCTCTCTCCGCTTATTTTGTCTTGTGGCAAATTTTTAATTATTACTGCGGTGACTATTATATTATATTATATATATATATATATATATATATATATATATATATATATATATATTTATTTTTTTCCCCCCCTTCTCCATTTGACTCTCTGGCCCGACCGTATCCGGTGAACAAACAAACCACATTGTTGGGCAGGAGAATTCCTTTTGAGGCAAAGTGTGTCTCCGATGATACGGCGTTGCCAGAAAAAAAAGACAAAGCAAAAAATTGCAAACACAAAAACAGTCACAGGTGCATGGGAAAAAGAGAGAACCGAGTGAATGGTCACCGCGGTCCCCAGGAGGTCTTTCAGTGTTAGCCAGTGCGGTGGGTGGACTTCTGACAAGGACGTTGGTGAGCGGCCAGGTGGAGTGTGTAACTGAGAATGCCTCTGTTTATTCTTTTCACATGCTAATGTGGCTCCTGTGTGACTTTAATGCGGCAAAACTTTTTCTTGGGAGTTAACATTTTTGTTGTTCCAATACCTGCTCTTGTATCACAGCGGTGGGCTAATTCAAAAGGCTCCGCGCTCTTTCATACGGACTTGGGACCGCGCCTGGGATAACAGAGATATATTAACTCGGCCGTACGTAAAAAGTACGATTTTTACACGGGTGGAATATATTTTCTGTACAAACGAGTCATTTGGTGTTGTTGAAATTATAATTACGAGACATTTTTGTACATTTAAAGCATATATATTGACTCCTATAAGCATTCCTGGAGGTGGCGGTACAGTGTTTATGTGCAGCGAAGCAATATGCTCTAACAAATATGTCTTTCACCTACTCTTTGATCTTTTATCTTATTACCTTATACATAGTGTATTGTAAAATGTGGCCTACCGTGTTTTATAGATTTTGAGATTACTCTTCTGTAATGAAACACTCCATAAGGGCCCAAGTCCTGAGCAAATGCACCCCTATGTGGACAAAGTAAGAACAGTGGGGTATTTAGATGAAACAGGCCGTGCAGTCCTCACAGTGCAACTGCCTCTCTTTCCTACAGCGCCTATCTAACTTGTTTGTATAATGGGCTATCAATATTGCATTAAACATGCTCTAAAATATATCTTTCATTAGTTTGCGAGCCAGCCTAATGTCTAATCCAGGAGCACAAAAGAGCAATATGGCCTCACACTATGGGTCTTTTCCATACCTTGTAGTGTGCGATCTGTAAATAGCTTAAAAAGGCATTGCATCTGCCATCTGCACTTCTAGGAACTCTTCTGCATAACCATTAAAACAAGCTGTCTCAGAGGACATCATTCAGTATTTCAGCCTCAACCCTGAATTACTGTGTGTTCATTATAATTATAAGGGAGGAGTGTTGCCAGGCTAGCATGCAGAATGCCAGGTGCACACTTCCATAATCTACCATTTTAAACAACTCGGAGCATTAGCAACAACAAAAAAACCACTATCTACATGCTATACAGCCATTAGTTCACTTTTGGCGTCCATGCTCAAACTCGCATCAGTCATCCGAGCATTTTTATTTATTTTTTTTAGCCCACAAACAGGAAAGAAAAGTGCAATACTTTATAGTGTTCCATTTCTCCTAAGCCTGCTTAGGTTATGTGACTGAGCCATGCCGCTGTGTGAAATTGTATCCCGATACTGGCACTGTGTCCCTGTGAGGGAGTCTTGTAAAATAGGTTTACTTAGCGCCTTTTGCTGGCATTTTCCGAAGATAGCAAATGCACAAACGCTGTCCGTGATCGGATTAGCCGTTCAACAAAATGATGTAACTCTTTGTCTTTCTTGTGTGGCATAAGGTTTCTCCGCTTAAGTTTAGTGGTCATCCACCGGAGAATAGAGACGTCATTATAATCCATATATTATGAATGCAATAGATGACACCCTCGGTTAGTCATCCTTTGTCACAGAAATATGACATGTGACTAAATCACTAGATTTATACTGTTTCAAACTGCACGACAACAGTCCCCCAATTAACACCACCAGGTCCTAATTTGTAAGGCATTTTCATTTTGAACTTAGCCCGATGTTCGTCTCCACTGTCGAGGCACGAGATTTAAATTGCATGTGATAAGTGTGACGTTTTTTTTTTTTTAAAGCATCCATATACAGTATAAAGCACGCTATGCCAAGTACACAGAGAACAGGAAATTTGCACCTGAGGACATATCGCTATACATCCAGAGTCACAAGGTATGTCAAGACAAAATGTTAATTACACAATTTATGGCAGGAATCAGTTGAAATATCTCCATGATTCTCGCTTATTTACATTTTAATTACTACTATTACTTATTCTTATTTTTTTGGATGTGGCCATAGCAAGCCCAATTCCTCCTCTACACTAGAAAGGAGCAAAATGACTGTTTTCCACTGGAGGTTTAGATGCTTGTTTATCACTTTTAAATACCATCATCTTTGCCGAAATCCCCTCTCAAAAGAACCTTTCACTTGCTGGAATAAATTCAAATTAAAATTTAAATCCCTCTTTGCATTTCTTCAGCCCTTTTTAAAATAGCTGCCTCCTTTTAGAAAGCTGTTTATGTAGTGATCTGTTCATAATCCAGTTTGTTTCTCAACAGCGAAAAAACACAGAAATCGTATTATCACTATCTTGGAGAGATGATGCGAGAAATCAGGAAGTATAAATGTCTGGATCTGTGCAAGTTTTCAAAGTTGTAAAGCTTGAAGGATATGGAAAAGCCTCTCAATAAAGTCGTCTGTAACACCGCAATTTGACTTGCAAATGTACAGAAATATAAAGTACATTGTGCCGATAACTCCAAAACATTTCTCCAACCTTTAGCAAAGCTAGTGTACGAATAGACAATGTGTGCTCACAGTATTTTTGTCATGTTTCAGACAATGTAGACGGTATTTGTCAGTGTACTGTAGATAGATGGCTCATCAGAAAAATTTTTGATGTTTATGGCATACAGCTATGAGATTAACCCCTTCGCACACGTGGATGACAGACAAGTCATGCAGATATTAGGAGGGCGTTCACCTTCTAATATACTCAGAGGAAACAATATCTAATCAGAAATGCAGCGTATGTAAACAAAAAGAGCAGATATTTACACGATAACAATCCATTTTCAGATGTAACGTGACGCAGAAGAGGCCATAGTGAGATTTAATTGGCTCCAGCTAGATTGGATTTATTGTTTGGAAACAAATTATAATTGTGTCTCCAGAAAGTTAAGCAAGATCTAAACAAAAGGAAATCAATGACCCGCCCCCATTAATCACTCAAAGCCGGCTACTTGCGCTGAAGAAACTAACTTCGTAATCAATTTTCTTTGTTTTGCTCAAAGAGACATTTGCATTTTAGTTTTCACGTCAAGCAAGCTTCCTGTGTCTGGTGCAATCACATTAATGGAGGTTTTTCTTTCCTATTTATTCAAGTGCATATCTCTGAATACTCAAGATGATTTTAGTTTATTATGCAAACTGCCATACAAATATTTTAAAGACAAGGGGAGGGAGTGTGTGTGTGTGTGGGGGAGGGAGGGGGCCGGGGGGGCATCATGTTGAGTGACAGATTTAACTTTTCTGATGCTTCCCATGCAGTGTCATGGTAAACAAAAAACTAAAAAAAACGCTACATCATCTCTCGCGTTTTTGTCTTTTAGTTTTTTTTTTAAACGACTTAGGATCTCGCTATCGAGCACCCGCCAGACAGAAAAGGCCCTCCCCGTTAGCCGTGTCTAGACTATGCTATTACGGCCACCAAGGTCATTATCAAAGCACGCATTTTACACACCTGTTACCATTGTTTAGACGCTCGCTCGCTTTTTTTTTTTTTTTTTTTTGGCTGAACATCCGAGCTCTTATCTGGCCCATTTGTGGGCGTGTCTGCTTCATTGTCTGCCCAGCCCTGAGTAGAAAAGATGGGCAGGCACCCCTAGAGACGCCCAGATCTGGACCTAACCTCTCAATGACACCACACAATGAGTCCGCGGCCTCTGAACTACAAAAGCCAGAAATCAACTGACCAGTCATGCATTGATTTCTCCTCCATGTAAAGCAATCAGACGCTCTCATGGTGAGGGCAGTAAAAGTAAAAGACACCAGCAGTGACCGCTAATGGCTTTCGAGTTGCTGCCGGAGCATTTAAAAACATGCGGTAATAGAATATAAGTATAGATTTGAATTTAATCAATATTTTAATATGTTAATTGGGATTTCTACATACAAGACTCCATTTTTTACACCTGTTACATCCAGTAAAACTGGAAATCTTTGGCCACTTAGTAATTCTATTATTTCTTTTTGAGGACTACCCAAGTATGTTATACCCCATCAGAGGAACATTCAGCGAATTTGCACAACAAACTCAAATATAACAGAGAGCGCTAGATCTAAAAGGCGTTCAGTTCAAGGCAGGAGATAGAAGACATCCTATATTGGTCCATAAAACATTTGAAATGTTATTGAAGTGTCTTCAAAGGACGCCGAATAAACATATTGTAAGGTTGCCCACGGTCACACACGAATCGCCCCAAAGGGGATTGCTGGGAAGTAATCTAATCATTTCTTTTAACTGACACACAGTTGACATGCAGTGTAGATAATGATCCCCATGAAAAATGTACTGTATTTTCAAAAGAATATTCCCCGTCTGCTGACATTAACATAAAGATAGTTCTACATCCCGGAGCCATATCAACAACATGTACTTATGTTTGGTTCCTCCGCAATTTGCATATGCAAATTTCTTTTTTAAAAAAAAACATTTTAATTCAGTCCTTTTATGTGACTTTGTGCGACGAAACAAGCGGCATCAAGTGGTTGCACAATGAGGGTTCAGTAACCACCACGAAGCATTTGTGTCATTTTAGACCAAGCTTAAAGCATTATAGCTGAAATTAACCACAGTTTAATATAGATTTTTTTACACATCCATCTTATTCAACGTGAATTGCGCATTGTTGTCGGGGCGTTTCGTGGCTGCCGCGCGAAAAAATTAGCCGCTTTGCTTTGTCGAGAAACATTACGGGGCGGGGTGTCGAGCGATGGGGGGGGGGGGATCACTTTTTTGACATTTTGATCTCACGGTGCATTAGAAAGAATTCAGTTAGACACATTTGTGTAGGTTTAACAGGAGGAAGGTATAGTGCTGGGAAAAGAAGAAAAAAACAACGGGGTGACGCGACCCTTCGCTTTGCTGACGTAATTTGATGGCGGAATGCAACAAAAAAAAAAAAAAAGCTTTTAGACACAGATGTGACCCATTGTAATACCTTTTTTTTTTTTTTTAATGCAATCAAACACTTTCTACAAATATGAGCAGGACTTTTTTTCTTTTTTTAAACGCGAACCCTAGTTTGACATGTAATTTTCGTCCAACCCACTCCTCTTTTCATTTCCTCCATCGTGGGCTCTCTCTCCAGCTATGCTCACGATTTCAGTCGATGAAATAGCTCGACAAAACACGAGTTTGTGTATCGATGTCCGCTCGCTCTGTTTAAAAAAATATATAGAGAGATTCAAACAGATGTTAGGGCCACATTTCGTAAACGGCGGTGTGCGCCGTCGTCCTCAATATCTCTCCGATTGCTTTACACGAGTTGATTCTTTTTTTATTTGCGTGTGTGTGTGTGTGTGTGTGTGTGTGTTTTCTTCCAGCAATACTGACGTCTCAGTTCAGGACATGAAATAATCATCCCCCTAGAACAAGCTTGTTGTGTCCTCGCAGGCGAGATTGTCGGCACGAGCAAACAAAGAACATGTTATTTGATGAGATGCCTAGATAGAGAGGATTCTTTACTTTCATACGGGGTTTTTTTGTGTTTTTTTTGGTGCGATTATCGGGCACGAAATGGTGAAAAATGGCGAGCAGGTCGCCTCGTTTTGTACGTCTCTTTCACAGTGTATCATGAATTGGCTCCGGAAGACAGTTAGAAATTAGACTTTCAAATGAGGCATTAAACAAGGTGATGATCAACTGCCAAACCTTAAGTAATGATATTCTCCATCCTCAAGTCCCCAGCCTTGCATAACCAAAATGGACAAATCACAGGAAAAAAAAAAAAAAAGAGCTGAAAATACATTATTATTACATATTGTGTTGACACGTCAGTCCCCGGGGAACAGAGGGGGGGGGGGGCATCACCTACAGATAAGCATGTTTGGGTGGCCCCTACCATCAGCTGGGGAAGAGCTAGGCTTGGATCTTGAGAGAGGGGGGCTGGGGGGGGGGCCTTCATGGCTATCACTTATTCTAAATCCTGGAGCCACCCCCACCCACTACACACACCCACTACACACACCCACACCCACACCCACACCCACACCCACACCCCCACCCTCCTTCGCCCCAGGCTCCACCCAGAAGTGTGGTTGCCTTTGTCATTGTAATCTGGCCCTGTTTGCTAAACGCTTCCACTGTTTACTCTCTGCTACGGGGGCTTGTATGAACAGGAGTCAGCAGGACGCAGGGGTGACATCACTTTGGCTGGGGGGGGGGGGGGGGGGGGGGGGGGGGGGGTTGGGGTTGTTTGAAAAGCTGCATTTGTGATTTCTCGGGGCCCCTTTTCTTCTTTTCTTCTCCCCCCCCCCCCCTTCACGTCCCGTCTCTATCCAGGCCCTGTCGAACGCATGAGCTAACTCAGGAGGCTAACATGGCCTTCAGGGAGGAATTACACCTAATTACTTGAATAACTGCTAGGCAGCAGCCTTCCGTAGTCACCCGAAATCATTTCCAGGTCTCTGCCTTTTACTGATAGCCAGACGTCTTGTCACAGAGAACCCCGGACAAAGGTTTTTTTTTTTTTTTTTTTTTTTTTTTTTTTTATACATTCAAATTGTCCAGGAGAAATGAAACAGACTGACAGGTACAAACATAAAAAAAAGAGGGTGGGGAGAAATCAAATTAACAGACAAGGATTTCATATCATCTATTTTTGTTGTTGCCGTAGCGATAAAGTCGCAGACATTGAAACTGGTCTGTTGAGCCATTGTTATCATCCCTGGCCATCTGCTGCTGAGGAGTGACATTCCCTCTCATTTGCATGATGAGTGATGTATGAGGAGCTTGGGAGGGCATATGCGCCGGTCTTATGACAAAGCAAGAGAAAGTTTTGTTTTTCCCCTTTGAATAAGGATCGATAAATATATATATATATATATATATATATTTATATATTTATATATATATATACACACGAGTAAAGCTGGAAGAAAGAGCTACAAGAAAAAGGACCACATCACCTGTGAGTGTGTATGCGTGCGCATGCGTGTGTTTATTTGCCTGCGTGTACGTTGCATCCTCGCTAAGCGCGGACAAATCTGCGTCGGTGTCTGTGCGGGTGCACGCGCGCATGAGCAAGAGGAGAGTGCGCGCATCTGCCTTCTCGTGTGCCTGTTTGTGTGTTTTGCGGATGTGGGAGTAGAGCGAGGAGGAGGGAGGAAAGGGGGGGGGGGGGGGGGTGAGGGAGGGAGGGGGGTTGGTGGCTGTTGATGTGCAAATGTGCATCATGTTGAAGGGCTGTGAATGGGGAGGTGTGACGTAAAAAGGGACCCGAACGCAGGTGCTTATCTCGAGGCTGTCAAAGGCACAGTATGTCATATTCCTGGGGACTACCTTTCAAAGCCACAGCACCAGCTCAGCTATCAAGAGACTGGGAGAAAATCAAACTTTTGGGATCACAGCACTAGGTTGGTGTCAAAGTTCTCTTTCTTTTTTTTCTTTTTAAAAAAAAAATATATATTTAAAAGATAGTCAGTTTTTTGGTCAGCGTTTTTTTTCCCCTTCTTTCTCATCCTTGATACTCTGCATCGAGGACGTGAACGAGAAGCCTTTCAGCTCCGGGGGCTGTTTTTTGACGCTGGGATGTGAACGACAGGAGTGTGAGAAAAACTTACTTTAGATTTTCATTTTTTTAAATATATATTTTTTTTTTCACTCAGCTGCTATAAACTCTGTGTTCTGTGGATGTTTTTACAAAGATTATGTGAAATGGCATTGTGCTGGCAATTGTTTTCAACTGTGTCGTGTCGGAGGAGGGGGAGAGAGAGAGAGTGTGTGTGTGTGTGTGTGTGTGTGTGTAGAGAGAATATTGCTCTGCTTGATGAACATTGTTTGCTCGGTACAAATCGGTGTTCTTAAAATCTTAGCCGGAGAGCGACGGCGCAGCTTCCGTCCAGGTTTTTCAGACAGTTTGAGAGGAGATTAAATGGCTCAAACTGTTTTTTGAGAGGCATGACCTATTTTTTTGATCATCCAGATAGCATGAGATACGGTCTATCTAGATTAAAGTCGCGGCGTTTGTGCGTAAGCTTGTCTTAGAAGAGCACATGTTCGTATTGTGTGCGGAGACAAAGCATTGTCAGGTTGCCTGTGGCTTTGACAGTGACAGCTGTACATACAAGACCACTGAGGCTAATGCACTTAAACATTTACTCCTCGGTGTTACAATAACGTGTTTGAACACTCGGCGACGTATTTTATTGCATCCTGGCTTTGGCTCGTGTGTAATATGGAAAATCGCAAGTCCGGTAAAGTTTGAAAAACTATATGCTAACGTTGGATTTTGTGTGTGATATTTTGACATGTATTTCAAAAAGCAGCTTAGATTTGAACCAATTCATCAGTCACCAAAAGCAGTGCATCCTGATTCTGTGTAATTATTCGTATTGTAACAGTGGTAGAAGGGGAATAGTTTTTTTTAAAAAGGGATATGCTAATGCTAAATGATAGTAACACAGTCTTCTGGGTGAACTTTTGTCATTTTTTTTTTTTTTACGTTGGTTAAATCTTGGCTTTGCACAGATTTAGAGGGACTGAAGCAGTCGACAGTCTCCAGAGCGACTGTTGATTTAGGAGGACGGATGCTGGCTGGAAAAGTTCATCATTTACTAGTAACGTGCGCCACGCTAATGGCTCAGAATCTGCTTTATGACCTAACTTTATGTTGATCATCGTTAAACAAAGTAGGTTTATTGTTTGTCTTTTTTAAACAAGAGCTGACTTTCAGTCTAGGTTGAATTCATAGTCCTGATATGTCTTTTTTTAGATTTATACAATACACATTATAGTATGGATATGGATATATAAACCAACAACATCTATTTGGCATGTCTTTATGAGACACTATACGGGGTGTTAAAATAATTTGAAGGTTTGTAATTATTTAGACATTTCTCTCACTGTTGAAATGAATCAAAATGCCCGGTTGTCATTCTGCCTGTTGGCCTCCATTTAAAATCACAACTCCATCCAGCTTATATTTTCCAGTCAAAAAGACGTTTGGACGACACACACACACACACGGTCGTCGTGTCACCGCGTCGCATCTCCATCAAAGTTCGTCGAGTTACAGACGCAGGAGCTGCAGGTTGTAAAGTTGCACCTCTGCCCTCCTCGTTTTAATTACGACAGCAGCGCAGGCTGCGTCGCATGCAGCAGGGTGTGTGTGTGTGTGTGTGTGTGTGTGTGTGTGTGTGTGTGTGTGTGTGTGTGTGTGTGTGGTAAAGCAGTGGTAAGTGAGAGGCATTATTCCTGTCTGCTTCAAAGCACAGGGATGTTAGTTGCTACACAACACACACATGTAACCTCTGTTCGCCTCCAGTAACACAAACTTATTCACACAGTGGAACTTCTTGCGATGGGGGACAAACATATTAATATTTTTCTTCTGTTTTCATCATTCTTGCAAAGAAATATTACGTTTTCCAAATGCTTTATGATCTCTAACGGTTTTTTGTATTTTTTATTTACAAGTCAATCGCCGTCGGTTGCACACGGTGGAAACAACTATTGAGCTTAAAAAGGGCCCAGCGTGCACGTCACTGTGTTGCATATTGTGTTATTGTGTTGCATATTGTGTTACCTGCTTTACCCCAACTCAAACTTCAGTTAGTTAATCCAGGAAAATGAATTATGTGGATTTAATTCAACAAGGTCTCAGAAAACGATCCATCTGCTGTCGAGCAGCTGGTGAAAGGATAAATGTAATTAATTACTTAACTTTTGAACAGTATTCCAAAAAATACAAAATTGTGCTGTTTGTGTGTCCTGCTGGGAACAGAACAAAATGTAAAGCAACAGTGTGATGTATGTGTGTACTTCAAAATGTATTCCTTTCTATTTCTTAGAAACAGGTTTTAAATAGCCTTTTTTCACGTGGCTTCAATTATTGTTTAAATATCCACATATTCTCAAGAATTTGTTAAAATTGCTAGTAATATTGCATGGATTACATGTCAGCCTATTTTAAATTCAATATAGTAATATGTAATCAGTGTGTAGAATTAGATACAAGCAATTCTCATTTTCTTTCTTTCTGGTTGTCCCTTTAAAAAAAAGTGGACCGATCCTAACCAGTCATTCTAAAAATAGACATTTTTTATTGATTATTACATACATCGTTGGAAAAAATCTGGAATAAGATTGTTACCGTTTTTTTTAAATAACGAGATTCATATTTTACAGCAAAAATGATGTAAAGAAAACCCGTTGTTTAAAACAGGTGGGATTTTTTCTTTAAAAAAATGAAATAAAAAACAATAAACAAACCTTTTAGTGGATAGTTACATGGGACAAGACTATGAAATGTTCCCAGTTAATATTACATGGGATTCTATTCCGCCTTTTCTCGTGTTAAAAATACATTTCAGAATTTACCTTGATTGTAATGTACCTCATTGGCTGTGGTTTCTGCTTGTTGGCCTAACTATAAAGGATCTGCTTATACCCTTGTGGGTTGGGAAGAATTAGGATTTATGAATTTATTTCCTCTGTTGTATTGTTTAAACAGCTTTGGTTTAGTTTTGATCCCTTCCTCTTGCCTTTGAGGCTGTTCCACGGTGTCAGCTGTTGACTGATAGTAAGAGAACTGCCTCACAGTGTGAATGAAAGAAAACTAGCGGTTGGTAAACACTGATAAGGGATAAATAGAAAGCGGTCAGGCAGAGATAGTTCTGTGGGAGCCCAGATTGTGTGCGGTCTGTTAAAATGAGATTCTGAGCCTGTCCTTTTTTTTTATTCTTCCTCCCCTCCCCTCCCCTGTGCGGCGTTTGTCTGGAAAATCTCCAGTGACCCGGCTCGGCAGTCCCAGGCTGCAGTATTCCTTTTTTTTTTGTTGTATTTGTTTTGTTTTCTAACAAGGGTCAAGTTGGCCAATAGACACGTCCCTGATGCTCACAGACAGCTGTCACGACTTCAAGTGCTTACAATAGTTACATTTTTTACATTAATTCATGGTTATGCACAAACAAACACTTGCAGCGAGAGATTTGTTGAGAAGCTAAATATGTACAGGAAAACCAGTTTATTATTACCTATAATATATCCCCCTTTTAAGATGTTTTGTAGGGGCACCCTTTTTTTTTTTATATCCCCCCATTACATATGTGCCTGGAGTATCATTATCAAGTCAAAGTGTATATATCACCATGCTATATTAATTACAGTCACATAATTAGACATTTACACTCTCTTCAGCACAGACCCCGAGGAATATAAATCTCATTTCTCAATTAGAATCACTCTAAATTACTGTTTCATTCAATTCTTCTTCTTTTTTAGGAGCAGTCTGTCCCACCCATTGATTTTCTTCTTCTTCTTCTTCTTCTTCTTCTTCTGGGGGTTGAATCTATCTTTTATGTGATTAAAAAGACCTTCAGAGGTCTTACCTTGAGGATCACCATGTGGTGTATTTACACAGAAAATAATTCAGCCCATTGTAGCCCAGCAGCTAATGAGATTGGTTGTTAAGTGAATGACACAAAGGCTAAAAAAAAAAAAAAAAAAAAAGAAGAAGAAAAGCTTAGCGTTTCGGGTGAATATCACTGTGTCCCTACACACACACACACACACACACACACACACACACTCTCCATCTCAGCAGCGAGACTCTGGACTACCCTGTATACTCCACCTCGACATCCTTCTGCTCCGTCTCCTCCCCCGATGTCACCGTGAGACGCAAAACAAAAGGCTAAAAAAAAAAAAGGGGGGGGGGGGGGGGGGGGGGGGGGGGGGCACACGGTAAGTCGAGCCTGGCCGATGCTGCGTTTTGGATGCGGGAGACCGAGTGATTGTGTTTGTCTGGACGTGAGGATGCGCTGTGCTGCGTGAGGCTCAGATGAGTCCACCGAAGGGTCCGACTCGTTTCACGCTACTTTCAAACTTTTCACTTGCACTTGAACTTCACGTCGAGTAAAGCGGCTGTTTTTTTTGTTTGTGTTTGCCGTGCGTGTATTTATTAACATGGTGTGTGGGTTCACTGTTGTTGTTGTTGTTGTTGTTGTTGACGCTCGATTACAACTTGACTTTTTTTTAGAAAAAAAGGCAACGAAAAAGGCACGAACAGAGAAGCAGCATGGCGGCACCGGAGAGAGGCTCTCTCTCGTCGAGCCTCCGATCGGATCGATTGCCGAGCCGTTTAGAGGCTCACTCCAAAGTGAATAGGTGTTGTTTTGACACAAACACGGATACGTTGCACCTTCCTGTTTTTTTTTTTTTTTTTAATGATCCCTGAAGAGTAGCGCTGGAGCGATCGCTGCTAACAAACGTTTAAGTGCATTAGCTTATCGTGCTCCACTGTCAGGCGGGGTGAGGGGGGGGGGGGGGGGGACTGGGTTAAAGTCCACCGCGTATATTAAACCCTGGACTTAAGTCAAATTTACATTTTGTTAAAGATTACTCCTTTTATTGATGCATATAATCATATTCATGGACCATCTGCTGATTTGGCAAGCATGGATCAAACTCACAAAACAGCCCCTGCTAACCTTTTAAGTACAAAATAGTCTGGCTTAACTCTGCTAGCACAGGAGTGTGTGCGTTTTCTAGTGTGTGTGTGTGTGTGTGAGTGTGTGAGAGATTGTATGGATATTGGATAATACTTAATTTAGATCCTCCGTGCTGCTCATGCCATATTTTATTTTATCGTGATCGCTTTGGTAGCCGATCAGGGCTCCGTGTTTGAACAACTGAGCAAATAGTGTTCGTCTGACAATAAGCTAAAGCAGAATCTTGGTGCGGAGGAACCCGATTAAACTCTTGAACCGCGGCGTCGCGCAGGGGGCTCTAGAGTTTGTGTATCCGTCGCCGTGGTTACGCGGATTTCACAGTGCAGCGTCGCGCAGTTCCACCTGGTCGTGGATGGCTGGTGGGGTGGTGGGTGTGGGGTGGCGGGGGCCTCGAGTGTGTAATAAAACAGCTGATTCAGTCGCGAACCATCTCCCAGTGTGCGTTTCACAGAAATATGAATTCACCATTGGGCATCCCCCCCCTTTTACTGCGGGAAAAATACTTATGTTCGACTCATTCCAAACAAAGCTTACGCAGATTGAGAATTCATATGCCAGAGGTAAATCCGAGTTAACACGGATTTATACTGGCATGAGTTAAAGGACTAGAGTTTGTAATCCAGGTGGCCAAGGGATTTTACCATACAGTGGCAAAAATCACTTAAAACTCTCCCAACATCCTAAGCCACTGAGCTCAGTAGGCAGACAGACTGTTCAGAATTGATGACAGCACAACTATATCGGAGCTGGACTCTCTGTCTGTGTGTTTGCGCATGCATGTGTGTGTGTGTGTGTGTGTGTGTGTGTGTGTGTGTGTGTGTGTGTGTGTGTGTCTGCGTTGGTGTGTATGGCCCATGTGTGCGCATATGTGGACATGTTTGCTTCCTATATATATATATATATACACACTCAATTAGTACTAAATGGGCTCTTTAGAATAAGACCTTGACAGATTGGTACTATTTTGCTTCAACGTGGTAGGGGAGGTGTATTGGGAATACCGCCTTCTATCTGCATAAACATCAGCAGCATGAATTATAAAAGAAAACAGCAACCTCCATTTCGGTGGCCAACGATAAGCAAATTGATCAAAGTCGCTACAGTATTCAAATAATCAATGTTTTGATAGCTCCATCGCCATTATCCAAACGCATACACAACAATGGAAGGTGGAACAAAAGGTGTGTATTCTTATGTGTGTTAATGGGGCACGCGAGCGTGTGTGTGTGAGGACACATGTGTGTGGAAGGACAGAGGAGCAGAGATAGAGTGGAGTTGTTTAATGACAGGAACAGCTGACTCATTTAGAGAGAGCAGTGAAAGGTAATTAACCCTGGGAAAACTACAGCTGCCATGCGAGCTGTTCACTTCAGCGCAATCTGATTAGGAATCACGGCTCGAGTCCCTGACTCCTTTCAGACGCTGTGTGTTCGAGGTAAACTTTTTCCTTTTTTTTTTTGCCCCCGGAGAGCCCCCCGGAGCACTGGAGACCTGCCTTTTGTGACTGTGGGGTGGGGGGGAGGTGTGTGTGTGTGTGGGGGGGGGGATTAGCCGGAACGGTTACTACGTTTCTCCAAATTGCAGACCACCTGGTAGCATTCATGCAACCTCCTCCATGAAAGGGCCTCCTTGGGCAGGAAACAATGAGCTGGGATTACTCCGCTCATTGTTACACCCAGGGCTGGAACTTCTTTTTTTCACCCAAAACACCTGTCCCCAAATTAGACAGGTTTGAGAAGAAACACCCCCCCCCTCCCTAAAAAAAAAAAACTGAATTCAAAGATTCAAACTAAACGGTTTGGCGGACTGGAGATTTGCCAATGGAACGTTTTTTTTTTTTTTGTCTGCCACTCCAATTCATTACGCTATTGATGCGTAAGTGTAGTGCGAGAACGTACTAATTCTATTTTTTTTTTCCGGATATTTTTTTTGGGGGTGTTCTTAATTGGATTGAATTCACGAATAAAATAGCATATCATCCAGGCCCTCCTTTCATTACGATAAGGGGAAACTATAGAAGCACCTGGAAATGTTGTCCCCCCAAAAAAAAAACACCCCCCCACCCCCCACCCCCCTGAAATTGACTCTTTGATGTCAGAAGAAACAATCTGGACTTGGTGCCTTTTGTGTGGTCCGGCTCCAGATGAACTCAATTTAGAGGGAAGGCTTTCGGGATGACTTTGGAAGACGATTACAAGATTCATAAATCACCGCGGCAAAAGGTGTCACCATCTGACTCTTTTATGGGACTCTTGCTAACTCCGTCCAATAACAAGTTTCCCCTGTAGTTATGCCATCGTAACAAATCATTGAAGCGATAGCGGCTAGCCAGCCTCCTAATTGTCTGTTAAGAATTCTGTGAGCTGTGTTCTTTCTTTCTTTTTTTTTTTTTTATTGAAGCGTTTCTGTCTTGGAGAAGTGATAAGATGCCAATACGCTCCTCTATAAAAGTACTCTTTGGCAAAAGGCACAAACACTTTGCTTGGCCGTCAGGGTAGCTGTGAGGCTGTTATATCTCAAATCGCGGTTGACTTCAAGATTTTGTATTTTTTTTGGGGGGGGGACTGCGGATTCTCCACGAATCCAGAAAGCTCGATCGGCCCGGAGGGAACGCTCAGAAATTGACGGCAGAATAATATTTTTTTTATTCTGTATTGTTTTTTCTTCTTTCATTTGAAAAGGTCATATATAAATACAGATATTTTTGTAGAATTTTAGATTCTACTAAATATACGCATTTTAATATTTAATGCGTTCAATGGGGGGAGCGGGTCATTTATAAAAGACTGTTCCCTTGATTCAATTGAAAAAAATATATAGAATTTTTCTTATAGAGACAGCTTATTCTCCAGCTTATTCTTGATTAATTGTCACTTTTACTATGAAGGTAACCGATTAATAAACATTGTGAAAGAAAAAAAGAAAAGAAAGGATTTTAATGCCAAGTTTTAGACATAAATTAGACATCCTAGGCCTCTTTTGTCCACCCCACCCCCCACCCCCCACCACCACCACCCTACCCCTCCTGAAATATATCTCAGCCATTATTCTAATGTCCAGCTGGTATTTAGGCGCAGGGCGTCTGATGGCTCCCTGGCCACCTCACAAAAAAAAAAAAGAAAAAGTTGTTTATCTAAATACTCTCTGAACAGAAGTTGATTTTAATCTCCGAGCAGAGCTTAATTTACTCACCGCGAACCCCCCCCCCCCCCTCCCCCCTACCCCCCCCCACCATTTGCATCTCAATGCTTTCAATGCTCAATGCCTGTCCACACACTTCTACCTGCTTGGGTGTGAGCAGCTCACCTTTTTCTGCTTCCATCTGGCTTTATGTTCAGCTGCACAAAACCTCCTATAGGGTAAAATATAAATCCCCATCGGCTCCTCATATAGCCCTCAGACATTCATTACAAGGAAAATATGAAAGTGAAAAAAAAAGAAAAAAAAAGGTGCCACGTCTCCTTTTGCCGTTTGCGCTTTATTATATACATAAACAGAAAACACTTAGCGTGTAAAATTAATGTGAAAATTATTCCCGGGCTAAACTATAAACACAGAAGTTACCCCGCACATTTTACCCTTTTTTTTTTTTTTCCTCCTTCCCCTAGATCAGAGTGTAATTGCCAGTAATCAGGTCTGTTTGCTGCTGATAAAACCACTCTGAATGCGAGGAACCCTCTTTGTGTGATGACTCAATTATGCCAGAAGTGGCTCATCAAACCTGGCCCATCAGCTGCTTTAATAAATAAGGAGGAAAACTTGCTGCAGGCGCATTATAATTCCATTCATTCCATAATTAAATCCATTCCAGTTTTAACCCTTCACTCAGTGTGCTTCTGGAAGAGGAAACAAAAACAAGGAGAGGGGGGGGGGGGGGGGGGGGGGGGGGGGGGGGGGGGGGGGGGGGGGGGGGGGGGGGGGGGGGGGGGGGATGCACACCAGACAGTGACCTTGCACAGAGCACCCATCCGTTCCCTATAATTCAAAATGATACTGTTGAGGAAAGGTTAAGAGAAGAGAGAAAAAAAAGGCTCGTGGAGAAGAGGATGGGAATCAGGAAAGATGCGACCTCTTTTTTTTATTTTTTATGTATGCATTGTTTTCCACACACAGACAGTAATTATATTAAAAGAGTAATCTAATCATACCAGTTGGTTGGTTGACTGTGCAGCACTGACATTTTGAAATCTTATTTTGGAGTAATCTCATTTGCCTCTATCATCTCGCCCTGTGCAACCCCCCCCCCCCCCCCCCCCCCATTCTATCTAAAGGAAAATGTAAATAATGCAATTAATTTTATGGTCCCCCAGAATCTTACTTTGCTTTTCGCGAACCGGCCCCGCTTTATTGGTTTCAGGATGAGGTATCAGCCCAGTGAGGTATTTTTTTTTTTTTTTTTTTTACTACATCACAATAATGTCTGTGTTAATTACATGAGAGCAGTCCCAAGTGCGCGGATAAGCTGGGAACAAGGGGACACAAAGACTCAAGGTCAGTGATGAATATCCACAGCAGCTGCACGGTATTAATAAGGCATTATATGAAAATAATAATAATAGCGTCACTTACAACAACAACAAACAAAAAACACCAGAGTGTGGTTAAAGTAATGTCAGGAGCAGTAATATGTTTTCCTCATCTCAGCTTGGATCCAGCCTTCTCTGATAATGGTGCGAGGCAATGGTTATTCATGATTGCTGGACTGGGAAGGTCCCCTCTCTTTTTTCTACCCCCATTCTCCCCTCTGTGGTGGGAATGCTAGCAGATGGGGTTAGGGGGGAATGGGCTGGGCTCAAGGACAGCTAGCAGCCAGATTAACACATAGGAAAATCTCATAGACCCTCAGCATCAGGCTGCCCCCCCCCCCCCCCCCCCCCCCCCCCCCCCCCCCCCCCCCCCCCCCCCCCCACCCCCCTGAGAAGTCTGCCCTAGACGCACTGAAAAGGTCCTCTGAGAAGCATTATTTGTGTTGGACTTGGGGTGTGTGCATGGGGAGGGGAGGGGGGGGGAGGGGGTGCATAAATATGATTCAGCAGATGACGAACCAGCTCAAATAGTAGTGAGTCTTTTTTTTTCTTCTTATGCTAATGAAACGGAGTAAATAACCCTCGCTCCCCCTCCCCTTCTCCCCCCTCCACACTTTTGTTTGTTTTTTTTCCGGGGGAAGCGCCCTGCGAGCTATAATTAAGAAGATGTTCCCTTTTTCTTTTTTCTTCTTCTTCTTCTTCTTCTTCTTTTCCAGAGCTAACAGAAATACATAATTCCATAATAAGATCTGTGAAGTGAAGAGGCTTAATGTACTCATTGTGTTCGTCCTTGTTTTCCCTCTTGGATGTTTTGTATTAATTAGAAGCAAGCAATTTGATCTCTGTCATGCAATCAATTTGCATCGTGTTCCTTCATTCCACGTGAGGTATTAATACGCTCTTTTACACCTTTTTTTTTTTTTTTTTCCCGCATCCATTTTCTCTACGTTGTGGGAAAAAATGCAATAATGGAAGAAAAAAAAACCAACCTTCGACAAACAGAACGTATCATTGATTTAAAGATGTTTCCCCTTTTTTTTTTCTCTCCTTCTGTTTATAGATAATGAATTACATGATCACCTCCTGAGAGATTACAAGTGTGAAAGCATCAACCGGCGTGGACAGTGCGGATCGGGAGTCTCATCCTACGGAGCGCTCGGAAAACCACAATCAAAGGTAAATAAGAATAATAATAACAACAACAACGATGATCGGACGCAGACAAGAATATGAATATGACGCACGGCTCCAAAATAACTTTTTTGGGTTCGGCACGAAAAAAAAGTCTTGAGACGGTTGTGTAGCATGCTAAGTGGGGAACTTTGACCACTAACTATTAGTTTGGACTTATTGCTGAGTCGGCTTTTTCTGAAGTGGTGGTTGATGGTTGTCAGGTGAATTAAACTTCCTTTAAAAGCACAATACAAAGTTTAGAGAGATCTGCTGCCTTACCAGTATACACTGGTATACCACACTGGTATACCACACTGCCTAGAGGGCTGGAAACATACAGTGAACATACAGATTGAGTAAAAATACGAGACGAGATATAAAACCCAACGCTTTGCAGTAATGTAACACAATGAAATGCCAGAAAACACAGAAAGATGGCTGAGAAAACATCAGGATGGAAACGCACATCGTTTTAACGCAAAAAAAAGGAACAAAAATCACTGAAAAGCACTCGAAGTGCATTACTTTTCTATTATTCGGTTATTATATAAGTTATTATGTGAGTTATTACGCTGGAATGAGCAATCTTTTAAGCAAATGTCATAGAAAAACTCCTCTATTTAGCAGCTATAAGGATTTTTTCAGTGCTTATTAATCTATAGTCTATAATTTATAACTTCCTCTATATAAAAACATCTTTTGTATTAATACAAATGAATACGTTGTTGATTATCTTACACACTTTCCACTTTTTGGGGCCCGGCAGGAGGCTTTATAACGTGTTATAAACCCTTTGTTATGTGTACACAGTGCATTAGGGTTAAAATACATTCTTCCTTTCATTAATTAATACTAAATACATCAATCTGTATAAATAAAACAGGTTAACCAAAACAACGTTCATACAATAATGATTAAAAGGCACATTATTTAAAAAGGGCCTCGGTCATATTGTGCAGCGAACGTCAAATAAAAAGCTCTCATCTGCCCCTGAATGCATCTTATTTGTTCTGCTTTTGTAAACACACACACGGCGTCACATGTTTGTCCACGTTGTTGCCGTGCCAGGACGACCTGTTAGCACACCGCGGCGTCCACGGAGGCGCTCCTCGTTCTCCGGTTACCTGTCACTTCTTGTTGTTGTTTTTTTAACGGGGAAAAATGGCACACGTGACTCGAAAAAAAAAAAGAACTGCAGACAAAAGAAAGGTTACAATAGTCTCAGATAGACTTTTTTACAATGTGATGTGTTCAGCGTGTTTCATTGGTCGGATCAAACGGACCGTTATCAGGTGATTCCTGTCACAACGATGCTTTATTGTTTTTAAACTAAAAGTTATAGCATGATGATGTTTATCATTTATAAACTTGTTTTTTTCTTTCTAAAGAAGAAAAGAAAAAAAACGGAGAAAAGTTTTGTTGATGTTGTTGAATGCATAAAATACGTTTGTTTTACTTTTAAAAATAAAAATAAATAAATAAAAACACACACCGCCGTGGTAATAAACACGCGCGAGTCAGCGGTGATATTTCGGTACGTCGATAACACCGTGTGAACTTTGATTAATGTCCACGTTACAATCTCAGGTTTGTTTTTTTTTTGGGGGGGGGGGGGGAGGGCCTTCAAAACAAAACAAAATTCAAACAAAATATGTCGAAAAACATGCCTGTGTGGAAAAGTGTTGCAAACTAATGAGGTACATTGTTTTTTTTTTACAGACTGTAATCTATAGTGTCGGGGAGTTGTTTGTCTCAATAGGCTGTAGTAATCAAAAGTAATGAACCTATTATGAGCAGGACCTCTGAGGGCCCGGCGTGGCATTAAGAGTGTGGCACATAAAAGGTTTATTAAAGGAAATTAAGGTCCATCACTGCCACACCTGCTCCCCTATTATAAATGTATGACAGGTCAGTGCCTTCAATCACAACAGCAAACGAGAGAGAGGAGTCATGTTTCCCATTACCAGGGAAAAGTAACAGCATATCCTATGACTCACAGATTTCACTGGCCTGTGACCACTATACGCCGCCATCAGCCGGGAATAATTATGTTTAATAGCTTTTATTTGGGATCCACAAGCAACAGCAAAGCGAGAGTGGCTGGATTTTTAGCAACTATTTGTGTCTAAACACACACACGCGCGCGCGCGGCGAGGCGCCGTCTGCACTTTAATGTCATTATTTAGTGTCATTACATTTTTTTACTCACCTTTAAAAACTTTTCGCCCCCCCCCCCCACCCCCCCGCCCGCCCGCACTAACGTTATACTTTGTGTTTGCATATCGCTGATGTTTTTAGGAGCTCTTTCGTCATGTTGTTGTGAACACACATTGATTTTTAAAAACTCACAGGCGGAGAAAAGAGAATCCAATAATCTATAAAGCCTCCCCCCCCCCCCCCCCCCATTTCTTATAAAAGTAAAATACAAATTAAATACATTAAAACGTGGCTCATCTGTACATTGTGTGTTTTATATTTTTTACAGATGGATTCTGAAGGTGAGGAGCAAACCCTGACAACATGTAACGGTAGCACGGGTGAGAGCAGCTTTCTGGTTTGCTTTTAACGAAACACACACACACACACACACACACACACACACACACACACATACACACACACACGTTCCACTTATCGCCATGGGTTAGGGAGTATCGGTTCAACAGTCCAACTTTATAACTGTCAATTGTATGTATTATCTTACCGGTCTGAAGAGCACTGCACTGCCATTTCATTATTCAGAGGGGAATAACTTCATTAAATTGGAACACTGGCTCAAATTAGTTAAGGAGTGTGTGTGTGTGTGTGTGTGTGTGTGTATATATTGTGTGATTGAAAACCTCTAGACTGGATATGTCATTATGCAAGTGTTCAGGGCCTCTGAGGCCCGCCTGCTCACGCGGGAGCTATTACTATATCGAAGGGGGGGGGGGGGGGGGGAATTCATGAAAAGTGTTATTATTGGATGTGCTTTATGGGAGTATGCACATAACTTGTGAATGAGATTCACGGCGCTGCCCCCCCCCCTCCCTTGGGAAAATTGATTTACCCTTTTTAGATCACGTTGTCAAAAGGATGAGCTTTCCTGTCGGTCTCCCGGAGAACGAAGCAGACTGAATGAAAAGTGTTTCAGATCAATGGCGGGGGACCCACTTCTCCATCCTGGTGCTGATTATACCCCGACGGCATTGTAAAAGGAGAATAAAAGGTTAAAGGCCGCATAAAGCGGTATCAGCCCAGGTGGCATCATCCCTAAATCATTAGCTACAAAACAAATATTTACAGGACATTGTAAAAAAAAAAAAAATTCATTAGCAAAAGAAAAAATAAATGATCGCCCTCCAAAAGTAGCGAGTCGGGCTTGGAACCTTTTTGACGTAGAATATGTCGACAGATGCCGTCGTGGAAATGTAAACATGACGTTTTATCTGTTCTTTCTTTCCTTTTGTTTTTGTTTTTTTTGGGCCCTTTATTTCACAGGGGTCGCCGACTGCATCGCCGACACTCACAGGTAAAAAAAGATATATTTTTCTATCGTTCATGTTCATTAAGAGGGGTTTTTATATAACTTCAATAAAAAGAAAGTCTCACATTTCTAATGTTTTTTTTTTTCTGTTGCCCCTCCAGCCCATATGGGTCCGCGGCGAGGAAGAGGAGCGCTCAGGAAGGGGTGCAGGGCGCCCCCGTCAACAAGAGAAAGTCCCTGCTGATGAAGCCCCGCCACTACAGCCCCAGCGAGGCATGTGAAGAGGAGAGCGAGGACCTGGCACCGCCACAGGACAAAGACGAGCCGAGGAACATTGACACTCCAGCAGGTAAACAGATGTCCTGTTGTTTTGTCTGTTTTGATGAACAATTGACGCTGAATTTTAAAATCCCATCTGTTGCATTCATATTTCGCCCCGTCCCTCTGCCATCAGCCAGCAGCCGCAGTCATTGTGCAGCGGAAAGTGAAAGACTGCACTGCTGGGTCCACGTTAGTTGTGTCTCACGTTTCCACACAAATTGAAGTTTTTGACAGCTGATCTGCCATGATATTTGTTGGCGTGGCTTCACCCTCTTTTGATGAGGCCAGATTTCAGACACCCTCATCTGTCCTTTTTTTTTTTTTTTTTTCAAAAGCCAGGCCAAAAAAAAAAACCCATTGAATCCATAGAATGAAACACTGAATGGGTGGGGGGGGGGGGGGGGGGGGGGGGGGGGGTGCACCAGTTCACTTTGATTTAAATTAAACTTCCTCCCCGGTTCGGTTGAAAAAAAAAAGTTTTATGTCCCTCCACACTAAAATGAAAACAGTAAAAAAAAAAAAAATGGTTTGCTTTCACTCTCCTTTATCAGCGAACCCCCCCCTAATGAATCGAATTTTGTGCATTATGGCAACAATGTTTGCGGTGTACATGTGCATTCTCGCCCACTATAATCTGCACTGATTTGGTATATTTTTAACGATGTAACTAAGCAACAAACGTAATTGTCCCTTTCAAAAGCTTTTGTTAGGCCCTCTAACACGGTCTAATACATAATTAGGCATAATGTCTACAGCTCATTATAGTACACATGTGTGTAGTTAAATGGGCCAGGAGAGTAGCTCACTGAATTGTGTGGATTCATTGGAAATGGAATGTATTTGTTTCCCCGGGTTCATATTACATTACAATTATCTGAGTAATTCACTGTGCATCATCAGTTTTTTTTTATTTCTCTTTTGTTGTGGATTCTAGATACATTTTTCTTTTCATCATCCAGAGTTGATTGACAGCTGTATGTTTTCCTTATTTTAACCTGATGCTCAGCGGCTTTTAAACTAAATGCTGGCGGAACAAAAACAAGTAAAAAAAAAAGAAAAAAAAAAAGTGTCAAACGAACATGTGTATTGATAAACAATTTCAGAACATATTTTTGCTGTTATTGTTAGATTTTTTTTGGAGGGCTATTTTCTAGCGGAGAAAAAATTGGACGAGTGGATTTGGAGGCATGGAAGAATTATTTGTTGTTTTTTTTTTTTTCCTCCGCTGTGTGGAAAGCTGGTTATATCTGCATTTTAACAAAAAAAAGGGGAGAAAAATAAGCCTCTCGTTTGGTCGAGCCACACTGCGTTCAACTCCAGCCAACTGCAGCCCTGCTGCAGAGTGCTGGTAATGGCTATTCTGGAGTACAAACCGTTCACCTGTTCCAACACACAAACCACCGGAGGGATCCAAGTTTTTTTCCTCCATCCCTTTTCTTTTCTTTTTTCAAACCGCACTTCTGTCTCTCTAGTATGTATGTGTGTGTGTCTGTGTGTGTGTGTGTGTGTGTGTGTGTGTGTATAGGCCTGTGTGCTAGTGTACGCGGCTGTGTCAGGCCGCGGAGTCCATCTGGATGAAAAACAAAACCCTTGTTGCTCGACTCATAAATGTAAATACGTGCAACTGGCTTTAATTTTATTTTTCCCTCAACAGGGTTTTGCCTTTAAAAACACCATCTTTTTATATATATATATATATTCTTTCACTGCAGGGAACTATTAACTGCATTAATAGACACATCTATACGTTTACAAAATAGCAGTTATTAGCGCCACATATTCTGTTAAGGCTCTTTTGACGAAGATTAAGTTATCACGCTGCGCTCACTACTACTACTACTAATAATAATGTATCTGTATCCTCCTTAACAATCCATCCATCCATCTATCTTCTCAACCCATCGACTATCTGGTGTCTGGCCACTTAAGAGGATCTGGGCCCACGGTCCAGCCCCTGAAAGTGAAAACCCTCGCAGTCCAAAGAGCCTTAATCATAAGTTTCAATGCTTTTTGGGGGGAGGGATCAAGAGAGATTTGGTCGAAATCAATCCAGACGATAGCCTCCCATTGTTAATCACTGACCATGACTTAATATGATCAGCCACGTTAATAAAGTGTTGTTTTCGGATGCACTTAGGATAACCATAACCCCTCTCTGTCTGTTCCACTGATCAGGCTTTTCAGATTCACACGATCTTGTGGCTTTCTGCGCACGTGACCGGGGATTTTTTCTGGATTTATGCTTCAAAAAAAAAAGATATAGACGACGAAAAAAAAAAGGTCAAAAGGCAAATTAATTGAGAGCACTCAGCGAAACATAAGCTAGAGAAAAGAGATTATATGAAATGACTAATTAGTGTGAAATTTAGGGACGAAACGCATGTGCATTTCATTAATCTGCAATAATGCATCACACGTGTGGTATCTTATCTAAAGTCGTCTTCCAAAAATAAAATACTCGATATTATTAGAAGAACTGTGTAATTTTTCGAAAACAATTCAATTATCCGCTAATTATTTCCTGCAGCATTATGCATTTTAATGGTTTATTATGGGATGTAAATATATGACTCACTTAAAATAATAAACCGTGTGCTGAATTTAACAGAAAAAAGAGCCACATAACTACTTACCTTCTTAAAAATCTGTGTTTAAAACATCTGTAAAGATTGAGAAGCGTCCCGTTTATATTTAACTCCACGTTTCTGATTTTCATTTCATCTTTTTTTCAAGCTTTTCAAGCCATTTTCTTAAAGAAACTTCAGCGATACACCTTTTCTGTCAAATGGAGTTATCTAGTCGCTCGCATTTTTCTCCAAACTTTGGATCATTTTCCACTGTCGGGTCCTTCATCGTTTTTTTTTCTCCATGTAACTTAAGTCATCGTCAGTTTTTCACATGTACGGTCGGCTTCTCCTGAACCAAAAATTCAGTGAGACGTCTCTCTTTCATCTTCGTGTTTGTGGTTTCCTCCATCTGCGTTTTTCAGGAATCCTCTTCACTTTTCTTGTTCACATCTCCAGAAAACAACAATGATGTGTTTTTCTATGCAGATGACAACATGTTGCTTGTTGAAACACATAATTAATGAAAAAAAAAAAAAAAACCGATGTTCCCTGCCCACCGCACAGTAAATCCCTCCTGTAATCTTGTCCTAAATCTATATTGGGTTGCTGCTCCAATTGGAGACACAAGAAAACAATTGTGTTCCTCATCTCCAGGTTTCATGTTCCACTAGCAGACTGAAGGGTCAGATATGTTTTCTAAAATACACTTGAGGAATTGCTTGGAAATCTTGCAATCTCACAATTATCATTTCTATCGCAACATGTGTTCCTCTAAATCCTCGAGATTATACCAAAAAAAAACATGTTTTTCTCAAGATAATATTTGTAGAAAAGTAACAGAATCTAAAACCTTTAAATGGATTTAGAGAAGATTATCGTTGACGTACAATTTCTTATCATATGTGTGATCGAGGGGTCACAAAAAGAACACGTTCGGTGTGTAAAGCCTTGAAAACACAGACGATAACAACGAATATTCTTGTTGTTTTCTAGATGGGAACTTATGCGCAATCAACGGAGGCGCCTACAAAAATGGCTGCCGCGACGCGGCCGCAAAGTCCGGCGATTCTCTCGGATGGTCAGAATCCGACGGCTCTCCCCGGTGCGAGCCGGACGCACCTGAGCCTCCGATGGATGAAGATGACGACGAGGAGGAGGAGCTCCTTAACGACGAAAGAGAAGACCAAAGTCGAGACAGGATGAGCGGCGCGTCGTCGCCACAGAGTCCGTACGAAGACCTGAGGGAGGCCGCGTGGGAGCCTCTGGCTCTGGCCGCCAACCTGAACGGCTCCCACCGAAGCCCCTCCATGGCCTCCGAAGACCTCTCGGGCAGGAACGGCCACGTGAAGGAGGAGCCTCACTCGGAGTCGGGTGGTCCGATGGGTCGGGCGAGCATCCTTCAGGCCGAGGCTCTGAGGTACAGGCCGCTCCCCGCGGAGGAGGACAGCGAGGGGGAGGCGGAGAGGCCGCCGCAGCTGGACGGCTGGGCCCTGGGCTTCCACGAAAGAGGGCTGGACATGGGCCGAGGGAGGGTGAACTTCAGCCTGTTGGAGCAGGCCATAGCTCTGCAGACGGAGCAGAGACAGGTCCTGCACCACGCCTACAGGGAGATGGACCGGTTCCTCATGGAGCAGATGACCAACGAGAGGAGGCAGCATAGGATGATGGACATGGACAGCAGACTCAACTATCATGGAGGAAAAGGTACCGACACGGAGGGAGAGACCTGCGACGTGAAGATGATTTAAAGACGACCGCAAAGCGATCGTTATGGGAACGATCAGTTTTCACGAAAACGTACCTTCATCATTGGATGATTGGGCACTCAAAAAAAACTAAAAAACATCAAGAAGCAAAAGCATGGGGAGGAGGAGGAGGAGGAGGAGGAGGAGGGGGTGGAAATCAGAGAGAGGAAATCCTCTTAAGTACTAAAACATTTTGGCAACAAGAGAAGTAATAAATAAACAGACTAAAATAAAGAAGAATAACATTTTCTGATGGAATTGCTACTACTCAGAATATTGGATTTTGATAGGAATCAACTGGATATTTAACCATGACCATAAGTCTTAAATCCTCCTAAAGTACCTCTCATGTTTCCCTCTGATTCTTCAAATCACTGGAGCTAAATGTGTAATCCGAGATGTAATCTTTCGATGGATGGGCATTAAGAAGTGAATGTTGAACTGGAGCCTTAACTAAAATGGCAGATTAATAGATGCATTTTGTGGAGGGGAAAAAAAAGTGTCTAGCTTTGCATGGTATTTCAATCTGTTGACCTCTGTACAATATGCACACGGGGGAAAGTGCAAGTGCACTAAGTGTCTGTTTCTACATTTCTTTGATAGAAACACACTTAAAGACGGGAGGGATTCGGTTGTTATTCATCTGTTTATTGTGACATCTTGTTTTACCACGTCTGCAGATTCTCCACGCACAGATAAAAAGGACATTAAGTGTCCGACTCCCGGCTGCGACGGCACCGGTCATGTGACCGGCCTGTACCCGCACCACAGGAGTTTGTCTGGGTGTCCTCACAAAGTCAGAGTTCCTCCAGAGAGTAAGTTTTTTTTAACATAACGGATGATTTATACTTCATACATTTAAAAAAACAAAACAACAACCAGTTGTAGGATTTATAATCAGTTGCGGTAATTGAAATCCTTAAAAAAGACCCCGCTTATACATTTTTAGTTCAATTAAAAAAAACATGAAACTTTTCAAATAAACTTAAGGATTAAAGTATTTTCTTCTCTTTCTCTTAATGTGTGAACATTCAATTCTTTACCCCTTCGCATTGCCGATTGTCGAGTCATTTCAACATAACTCGACAAACATTCGACATTAAACAGTAATGTTACAAAAGGAACAGAAAGAAAAAAAAAGTAATTAACTTTTCTTTTTTTTTTTTTCAACAAAACAAAACAAAAAAAAAGCGCGTGCTCTTATAAGTCTGGAGGCAGTATTTGCAAAATCAAAGGGTTAGCTAACGCAGCATTCAAAAATAAATAGACAACTCCAACAAACTAATTGGAGAACATGCACAGAAAAGAAGTTTCTAAAGGATACAGAGCGGCCCTTTACACGACGCGTTTGTTTTGAAGAATATAATCGGCTGTCTCTTTGCACTAAGCTATTTACATTTCAGGCACATTACAGCATTCCTCACAAAGCCTCCCCCCCCCCCCCTCCCCACGACCCCCCTCTGTTTCTGTTTCTGTAGGATCTTTGCAATACAGACACTAATGTACGACTTGCACAAATCATCCTTTTAAATATGTGAACATGCATTTGTTTTATTTTGCACCAAAAAAAAAAATGCTCTGTGTATGTATTTGCATTTAGCATCTTATAATCTTCCAGCTTGACTATGGCTCACCTCTTTCCGTCCTTCCTCCCATTCAGTCCTGGCCATGCATGAGAACGTCCTCAAGTGCCCGACACCCGGATGCACAGGAAGAGGCCATGTCAACAGCAACCGTAGCACCCACCGGAGGTACGTCCACAGGCGGTAAAAGGCATTAGAAAATACATGCACCCTGTTCACAGGCGAGTTACAGTATGAAGCTAACGTGTTTGATTCCCCCGCCCCCCCCTCCCCCCCGGACAGTCTCTCAGGCTGCCCCATCGCCGCCGCCGTGAAAGTCTCCAAACCTCAGGACGAGAGCCTGAAATGCAGACAGACACCTGACCGCTCACCGAGGTACACAGCCAGATCCTCACTGCCAAGTCAATGTGGTCGCATGTGCGGGACAATAATTACAACCAGCGTCCAGAAAAGCATATTCAGCTCTGGAAAACGCGGAACCGAGGTTATGCAAAAAGTGATAAACACTATTATTGTTGAGGGGAGTGTGGGGTATTTTTTTATTTTTTATTCACTGATCCCAGAAGAACACACGGTCTATTTTGAGCTTTCCAGGCAGACATAAGCAAATGGTTTGCTGGTCCTGTGAGTTCCTCTCTATTAGAGATGATAAAAGAGCAGAACTCTTTGTTCCCTGTGGATGTATCATGGGCATGATGCCCACTCCTACTATATTAATTAGTCTGGCAACCTGGCTG